>NC_041394.2:269470002-269630002 GCF_900747795.2 Erpetoichthys calabaricus
TACAAATTATTAAAATAAAAACCTTTTCCCAGATATTTCTCTTGTTTAATTTATGAACATTAATAATTTTCTTAATTACACTTTATTGTACATTGCTGTTACACAACAATAGTAGCCTGCATAGATGAACATTTGCTACTTAAGGGTGAGATGTTAGACAAAAGCAGAAAAAATGCGAGACAGATGTATAAAGGCATTAGCTTGCAAATTCCTATCAATTCATTCATTTCCAAACCTGGTAGAATCAGCTGTGAGACAGACACCAATTCTGTGAATCATATTTATCTGACACATTGAGATAAGTTCTTTCTATTTTATATGCAATATGCATTACATTTTTTAAATTAATTGACTGATTCGACTGTGTTTAATATTTCACATGTTGAGCAATTCCACATTATAAGGAAACAGCATCGTGCTGAACAATGAAAATTTAAAGGTGCTAAATATTTTTAATGAACAGCCAACTTAATGCATGTATTCCTGTTTTCTATACGCAACAGGGTGAAACTTTATTGAACCTGTGAAAGCAATTGAACAGCAGGGTACCTTTTAGTGAGTGTTCCGGCTGGGAAATATCTGGAGCATGACACCCCATCCCATGCACAGTAGGGGTCCCTGGCAAGACAGCAGTCAGAGCATGCTGTTCCATACATATCACACTGATGGAGCTTTACTTGAGCTACAGCAGATTCAGATCCTATATACAGTTGTTGCTGTTAGGAAAAAAAACAGAATATATTAAATATTTCATCTATTTTATAACAAAATCAATTGAACAAGTTTTAAATGCCCTCAAAGACATTTATCACATTTAATGTTTTGAAAAGAAGGCTATATATTTTCTCACCATGCTTATTTTATAGAATCAAAAAGCAGATTGAATACTGTTAAAATTACCTCTTTTAATAAGTTAACCTTATAACTTTAGGGTAATCACAGCATAGCATCATGTGCTGATGCTTGAAAGAGAAAGACAATCTATACCTTTTAGTTTGGGAATTCCTTGGAGTCAGTGACCACAACTTTTGCTTCTTTCTCCTGCCAGTTCATTTTTCTGCATCTCACTTACAGACCAGAGACTCAGTGCAGATATCATGTCAGGGGATTTTGAATTCCATCCTGAGATTATTTTCTGGCCAATCCTGCTTTTGTGGGCAGTGGAAGCCTAATTTTTGTTGCATTTCTGAGTCTAGTGTAGCCTTGAAGGAACCAGGTCCCAAGGAAGCTAGTTTATTTTAAAGACTTTGTTCAGTTTAGTTCATTCCAATTCAGGACCTGATGCAATCTTTTAAAACTGTGACTTGTTTTTTTGTAAATTGTATAAATTTTTCTGCTCCCCCGTTTGTTCTTTTTGTATGATTTTTGTATTGTTTTTAATTTTGTCCCAGTCCTTTCTCCCTCATTGTCTAAAAGTTTGCCTTTTACTTTAGGAGTCCTGTTTAAAACCATTAATTATTGAGACATTAGTTCATTTTCTGCATTGTCATTTGGCTTGTCTAGTTTAGACTTTTGCTATTATGAAAAATCATCCATCCATCCATCCATTTTCCAACCCGCTGAATCCGAACACAGGGTCACGGGGGTCTGCTGGAGCCAATCCCAGCCAACACAGGGCACAAGGCAGGAAACAATCCTGGGCAGGGTGCCAACCCACCGCAGGACACACACAAACACACCCACACACCAACCACACACTAGGGCCAATTTAGAATCGCCAATCCACCTAACCTGCATGTCTCTGGACTGTGGGAGGAAACCGGAGCGCCCGGAGGAAACCCACGCAGACACGGGGAGAACATGCAAACTCCACGCAGGGAGGACCCGGGAAGTGAACCCGGGTCCCCAGATCTCCCAACTGCGAGGCAGCAGCGCTACCCACTGCGCCACCGTACCGCCCTATGAAAAATCAGGATACCTTAAAATATTTAATCTATTCTACCACAAAGGCAATGTAAAATTTCATAAATACATTCAAGGGAAGATTTTTGAAGGCTTTATATTATTTCATTATAGATTTATATGATTTCATCATAGATTTTATATGTTGTTTATTTGAGTAGTCTTGGTTTTTTTAACTGTCTGTTGCCTTGTTCAGTATTTAGTTTGTTATTTTTTGATTACTTTATTTATAGAATTTGTTTTTTATTTTGTAATTTTGTTTCTTTTGAGTGGCTGGACCAGGCCAAGGGGTCATCCGCGTAACACCTGGCTGCGGCAGATAGAGGGTCATTTCCGGAGGGTAGGACTGGACTGTGTGTCTGCCTGGGGGGTTGCCAACCAGGATCATGTGGTGGGTATGGCAACACCCTGTACCAGTGCATGCTCCCCAGCTTGACTTGACTTGTTTCTTTTGAGATCTTTTTGAATCTTTTGATTTTGTTGGACTCTTAAATGTAATACATCCCCATGATGTCTATCTATCTATCTATCTATCTATCTATCTATCTATCTATCTATCTATCTATCTATCTATCTATCTATCTATCTATCTATCTATCTATCTATCTATCTATCTATCTATCTATCTATTGACTCTCTTTGACTCAGAGTGTCAGTTCTGACTCCAATGGCTCCTGCTGAATTGACTGTTCTCTGGTCCACTGGAGGAATCTGCTTTGAATCTTTCCTATAGGTTGCTCTAGATCTTATGCTCTGTTGCACCACTTAATTATGGTTCTGAATGGGTGTAAAGTATGAGTCTAAGCTTTGCCATTGAAAAAATTTTAAAAGTGCATACAAAGTCCAAAGGATGTTGCAAATTATGATAGGTTCTAGACCATACACAAATTTAGGTTTTTCATCACAGGAACAAGGACACCTTGCATGAATCTTGAACACACACAGATTCATGTACAGCTTTTCATAGGCTACATTAATTCTGGTCTACAAGCTTATAAACTCTATGAATAACTAATAAAAAATAAGTTAGTTTGTTCAAGAAATCTCAGTTTTGCTGGATTGAGTCACTAAATTGTATTTCAAATACAGAAAAATTTTCAAGGGATGACATCAGCATATAATACTGTAAATCAATCTGTGGCATCCACTTTGGACTTTAAATACTAAAGCAGAAAAATTTCAGACATGCAGTGTCTTTTTGTGTCTTGCTGCCATATACTTATTTGTTTTATTAAATGCCACCTCCATTTTAGCTACTTTAAAATGCATTTTACTTTTGACTTCCTGGTAAGACATGCAATCTGAAAGACGTTCGCTAAGCATATTCTGACAAGCTATATCAAGAGAAAACAGATATTTGTTTTGCTATTTACTACATCTAAACAGTGGCAACAAAATTATTAGTAAAACCTTTCTTTGAACTCATGGCTACTGTTTACACCCATAACAATAATTTTAATAGCAACTGTAGTGGCCAAAAGGTATTAAATGCACCATTGACAGTTTTAGCAATGGCCTTCACTGGTCAACTATTTTCTGCTGTTATTTCTACATCAAACACAAATTATGTTTCAGGAGATTCATTAGGGTACTCCCATCAAGCAATGTAATTCCATGTAAAATGAAAAATAAGTTTGAGCAGATAAATTTTTCTTCATATTTCTATTTCCCAGCTGCAGATACTACCCAAGACAGGCCTAAACCAAATCATGTTTAAAAGTGAGTTATACCAACCTTAACTTTCCATATTATGGCTCTGGCAAATTTCTGTCAACTAGACAGATCTTCATGACTATATAATACATTCAGTTAAGTGGTTATATTTTTAAACACAAAATTATTTTTTACATTTGTAACACAGAAAGGTTAAGTGACTTCCTTGGGGTCACATTGTCACTCAGTGGAACAAACGGAACCAATAATACTATGGGTTAAGCTCCAGTGTCTTAAGCATTTCATCATATTGTCTAATCATGAAAAAGATGAAAAGCCGCATTATGCAAGTGTATAATAATATACACAGACAACCTCAGCTGGGATTAAGCCTTAAAAGAGTCAAGTTATTTCAGGGAATGCCAAAAGTCCATCTCCAACAAATGTAAAGCATTTTTAATTAATCCTTGTGTGGCCTCCTCTGTAAACAGCGATCAATGGTTAATCGGTTTAGTTTAAAAATTCAGTTTTATACAAATTAAGACTGTGGCAGTAAACAGATCTTTCAACAGTACATCTTGCTTATTAGGTACAGTATATAGTATCATCATGCAGAAGCTAGGAGCTGACTGATGCTCCAAAACGTGAGGCCTGAGTAAGGTACTAGGATATAGCATAAACTAATGTTAGATTTATACATACAGCAAATATTTATGCATGAATAAACAGGATAAATTGTTTAATAAACATACATTGCAAAGCATCATGGTATACTGTATGTACGTAGGTTTAGTCCTGCAACATGAGGTGACCCCTTAACTAATAACTTTGTGAACTGTTTAAAGTTAAACAACCATCAAGTGTTTTTTGAAAATTCAACTGACTCGATAACCTGCAAAATAACTCCATCAGTTTCATTAGATTGTATTTTACACCCATCCTTAGCAACATGCGCCACCACAAAGTATTTTATACAGTAACAAGAATGTTTGTGCTGCAAAGCATTAATATCAGAATACTGAGATATAAATGTGTGGTAAAGTTTTGCTTCAAGGTTAAAAGACAATGCAGCTTTAAATATGAATCATGGTATTGAAATATAATACTGCTACTACTAGTAGTAATAATAATATTAATAGATGATATATAGTATATTAAATTGCTTTTTGAAATGGGATATCAGCGATGTCCAAAATAATAAGTAAAGAAAGAAAGAAAGAAAGAAAGAAAGAAAGAAAGAAAGAAAGAAAGAAAGAAAGAAAGAAAGAAAGAAAGAAAGAAGTATGCCTTAATACTGTTTAACACCAGTTGCATTCAGAGAGCCCTCAAAAAAGTTTGGCTGCAGGACTTTATTAATTTCAAATCATTTTCAGTACAGCACATAAAAATGTTCAGCAATTATAGTCCTGTAATGCCTCTGGGTTTACATACAGCTGTAATAATATATTAAAAAGAAAAGTAATTTAAAGGAATGTAAAGTTGCCTGTTCAGTCTTTTTCATTGGCTCTCCTTTTATTCATAAGCAACGTTACTCTTTCTGAGTACAATTTTAAAACCAACATTCAGTACATTTGAAAGCATATTATTCTTATCACAATGACAATTAAAAATCCTTGAATTGTCCTTTCAGTTTTTTTTTTCAGTAAAATATAAACTGATTTTTTCAGTTAACACTTGAATCTCACACACATTGTTCATTTTTGTGTTTCTATGGTTACCAAGTAAAAAAATAAAATGTTTTTTGTATTGCAGTGTTCTGTACATATTAATGATCTTTATACAGGAATGGGCAAAAGTAGGTTTACAGCTGGGAGTATGCGAAACACATAATATATTCTTGTATTATTATTTATTTATTAATTATTGTATAATTTCTTTGTATTATTTGTCATCTTCTTCTTAAAGTCATTGAGTTAATAAAGCTACTGTAATAATCATAACCTGCATGTGTTTTTCCATACGAAAAACTTTTGCCCACCGTATATAGTGACATGTTTTTTTACAGTATATCCAATAGCCTCATAGTTGAAGGTCTATGATTGTCTAAAACAATTACATCTGTAGTTGTATCATTTACAAAACAATGCCTTACAAATAAATCAAGGAAGGTATGTTAGGTATGCATGTTAATTATCACTATCATTGGGTATCATGATAACAAATTAACAATTTTAAGTTACTAATTGTAATTACAATATTTTGTTTATATGTAGTATATGCACAGATAGCTAATTTGATTAATGTTGATTTCTCTGCCATCAGTATCAATAATGAAATCATTTTTTGCCTGTCCAATTGTGAGATATTTGACATAAGTTCTAATTTGATGCAGCTTACTTTGTAGCATGTCATTCATTGTCTATTGTGAACATTGTACAAATGATATATTTTGGCATACCTAGACCAAGATCAATTAATCAGTCTTACCCATCAAGAGTGAAAGGTTCATATTATACTTAGTACTAGGGTGTTGTACCATGTTTGCCATTATGAATGTAGAGAAAAGCTAAGCAAAATGACACCTTTTATTGGCTAACTAAAAAGATTACAATATGCAAGCTTTCGAGGCAACTCAGGCCCCTTCTTCAGGCATCTGCTTGGCTTTTCTCTATATTATACTTAGAAATGACTCTCTCTGCATATTTACTTTTAGAAAGCATTTTCACATACAGTATTCTACAAATGATTATTAAATGCATTTCTGAAATACACATCATTCCATTTGTTTTTTCGAATTAGACACCATGTTGGTAGCACAGTGTGAATTTGAATATGTTATTTTTGGATATACTGTATATAGCAGGACAAATGAAAAATGTAAAAATACTTTCCTACCCTTTTGACAGAAATTTCCATTGACAGAATCGGCACTGGCACCTATCATAAAGAAAAATGCAGTTTAGTATAAAAATGAATGCATATTTCCATTTAAAAGCAATGCCAATTATACTGGTATCATTTCTGTTATAACATGCAGAAAATAAATTTATCATAAGACATATTTTTAAAGATAAGCAAGTATTATTCTATTCTTTGGTATGACAATAAAGTAATTTATTCCACCCATCAGCCATCTTTTCAATGTTGGAACTGCATTAAAAATTAAGGTTCTGCAATATTACATGATATTTCCAGCCTATTTTCAGTTTAAATATAGAATTGAAGATGAACATTTATCTCAATATGTGCATACTGAGCAGAAACAGTTCTCTGTTGTATAACTAAGAAAGCGTACGTTGTTAGGTGACGGGGATTTGAACCGGCAACCTTTTGGATACCAGCCCAGATTCTTAGCCTCAGAGCCACCACTCTGCCCCAATATTTTTGGCAATATGGTTACAGTATATATTAAATATCAAAATAAATCTGAGGCAGACTCTTTAGAAATGCACTTGTGGTTGATATTTTCATATAAACATTGAAAAACAATGGTGTCCGATGATACTGTTTTTTTTCTGCTGCTGCCTGACATCTCCATCATATTAGATTGAAGATTCCAGCAAGCATATTGTGTAAGAGTTGAATTTGAACCCTGGTCCAATGTGCACCTAGCATGTGTCTGAGTCTCATATCCTTCTGAACTTATGCTTAAAAGCTGATGCTGTTATTTTATTATTCACTATGATAAATGTATTTCTTGTTATTTTATATAACCCCTTAAGAGAAAATGTTATATTTATAGCATAACTATTCTTCTATAGTACTAAGTTTCCTGTATTTGTAACCAGCTGGATCATAAAAAAAAATAGGCCATTGTTCTTTACTTTTTGGAAAACAAGATGTACATATAACCAATCATGTTAAACGTTTTCTAATTATGTAATGAATTCCTTTTTTGAATAGTGACCTAATCAATGAATTGTATACACATAGTGCAGAGGACACTTTTTTTCTCCGTAACATGTGGCTGACATGTAATGCACTTGTTACCTCTTGCGAGACTTAAATAAAGAATAACGATTGACACTTTCTCCTGCCTGTGTTTTATTACTCATATCGGGGCATTCCGGTGGAGGATGTCTGTATTCAAATTCTTTTCTTCCACAGTTTCTCTTCTAGTTTAAAAATTACATAAATTGATTAACTTTAAGAATATTTAAATGTGTGCTCTACAGAGGATTAACAGATGATGCATTAGTGGTACAAAAGTGACCAAATATGTAATATATGCACTTACCTTAAATATGTGAAGTTCTTCTAAAATGACTTCTTCCATAGTTTCACTTTCCTGGTTATATATCGTGATAACCTTTAATACAATTCCATTGTCTGGTGAAAAAACAAGCATTTTTTAATTTAAATGTATCTTAGTTTTTTTTTTTTTAATTTATTTATTTATTTTGCAGTGAGTGGTATTATTGTTTTCATGCGAAGCACATTTCTTTATCGTTGTACTTTCCTTCATGTCTTGCCAGCTAAAGTAGAAATGATAATCTGACATTTTACACTGCATCACACAAACATTTTAGACAAGATGGAAGTTCTCAATACAGTAAAAGACATGAGTATTCAATCTAATGGTCCCTAGCTCAGATATAAGTAAATGCACCGACAGGCAGCAAGAGACTCAACATCTGTTATAAAATGCTGATCAGTGCGTCTGTGATTTTTTTAGTTCTCTTGTGTACTGCTAAATTGCTTCTCTGTGTTAATGGAAATGGGATTTAAAACTGAGAAACTGTGTGAAGATAGTTTTCTGCCAGGCATGTCACAAAATGGTTTAATGTGTATTGTTTTATACCTATACCCTCCATCTACCCATGTTCATTATCTGCTTTGTCCAACTCAGTGTGTCACACAGGCCAGAGTCTATCCTGACGATGCAGAGCATAAGGGCAGAGACTAATCGTAGACAGGTCACCAGTGTTTCACAGGGCACAATCAATCACACACATATACTATCAATAACATTGGGCCAATTTAGGATTACCAATTAACCTAGCACAAATCAAAATACCTGTTCTGGCATTATGAGGATATGCAGACTCCTTAAACAGTGAATATGTCTGAGAAATGTTTTCTTTCACTGGTGAGAGATTCTGCCTTCTAACTGATTTTCTCATAAGCCTTCAAAAAACGTAGAAAAGTGCTTGATGATTATGTATTTCACAGATATCTGAAACACCCTATGTCAATGGCCAGTCTTTTAAGTATTTTAAATAATCTATTAAAATTCTTGATGCTCAAAATGTTTAAGCGTTGCTCTTAATTCTATGGCAATAAAATTGTTTTAAGCTTTTAGCCTTCATGTAGCTTAAGTCTTCATTACCACTAGACAAAACAAAAAGTTCTGCTGATAATGCTGTTTATGCTGTTTAGTTAAGTACCACCTTATCTATTAAAACACCTGGCATCAGCTTTCAATATGCACACATCTGACTGATCAATTTCAGTTTTAAATTCAATTACTCCAGAAAATTATTTTTCTTAAACTATGGGACATGAACACAAATCCTGCCATTTGCCACTTTGAACCTTCCTAAAAACAGGCCCAGTCTCATGCCAACCAACCATCCTCACCTCCTCGTAATTTTCTTTTTCTCTTAATTATTATCAGTTCTCGGAAAAGCTTGATCAAAGTATTCAGGCATGTTAACAATACTACCGTATTCACGTTAATCTAAAGGAATGACCTGCACCATTTCAGAAGTGGTTCAGGAAGAAAGATTGTACTGGAACATGCACTGATACATCGTGTTGCTGCATACACAACACAACAAACCACCTCTGGATCCCAGATTAGGGCCAAATGTACTGTGATTGTAATTTTACGCTAAACACTTTCACAATCACAAATAAAAGTCAAAAATGCAAATATTTCAATAATCATGGTTGATTTCTCAAACTTCTTTCTGCCTTTTTTCATTGTATCTGATTCTATTCATGTGAACAGAAATCAGACACATTTAGGTAAGACAGCTGACAGAAAAAGACAAGTGTCTCTCACATAACACAAGGCAAGCTGACTGAGTGAGGGTGCGGATTTGCTAAGTTGGCAATATGACAAGAAGTTCGTTGCCATGGCAGGTTGGAGTGTGCAGTGACCCAAAAGTTCAGTTTCTGGTTTAAAGTGGCTGTTCTAATTTCTGTGAATGATGAACCAGCAAACCAGAATGTGCCATTGTTTGGAGCTTGCATGATCATGTTTCAGACTCTTGAACTGTAGGAAATATATCGATGTTTAGACATTGCCCAGAACAGAGCTCACGTATGGATGGAGGACATCACTCCTTGCCTATGCCTAGGATACAACATCCCACACAAAGTTGGACAAGCAATCTGTAACAAACCTCCTCCCAGGGTGCATACGCCCCCTGCTGGATAAACACCTGTGTAAGCAGTTCAACTTACCTGTATGTCAGCAATGAACATGAAGGCTTTTCAAAGGTAGTACATCATGTAGCAACTGAAACATTACATATTTAAACAGCAGTCACTCGTCTATTTTTGTGCAACTACTACTCAAACCCTACTGATAGCTTTCTCTGTTACAGAAGATTATATCAAATTACCGCATATACTCGTGGATAAGTTCTCCCGTGGATAAGTCGGGACTTGATTTTATCGTATAATTTCTGGTATTTTATAACATTGGTCGTATAAGTCAAATGCGTAAAACCGAAGCTATTGGTCCAAGAGATTATGATATGCTAACACCCACCTGAGAGAGTAACCACGGAGCACACTGCCTTTTTTTCTATGTATTGTGCCTACATGACCACACAGTAATACCCAAATTATTCTGAAGCAACGTTTGCACTGTTTTGTGTTTTTTGTATGTCACACCCTCATACAACTTTATCATAAGAGCTTCCCTTATCTATGATGGAGCGTTCAATGAGAAGAAAATGTGAAGCTGGTTTTAAACTAAACGTCGTTGAAGTAGCAAAAGAAATTGGTAACTGTGCTGCTGCAACAAAATTCGATGCATCTGAGAAACTGGTATGAGATTGGACTAAACAAGGACTAAACGTTAGAAGCACTGCTGTAAATCAATAATTACAGGTCACTATTTCTCTAAAACAGTGCAAAACAAATGTTTATAGCATTAACTAAAATGTATATTACCTGTTCCCAAAAATAGCACGTTATACTGTCCATCTTCAGCTTCCACTCTGTCAGCTACTATCTGCTTGAGGTTGTATTTTCCATCTGTCTTCAGAAGAACAGGTCTTTTGTGTGTTGGAAAGATGGACTGGTACATTAATGGGTGAGAACGCACAAAGCGAACAACGTCATCTGGATAATCTTTGGAACTTGAGTACTGACCTCCATTCATTTTGCTAGCACACTAAAAAAGCAAATTAAAACAGTTAGTGAAAAGCCAGGCTGAAATGTTTTGTAATTTGAAGATGTACATATTGTAACAGTTGGGATGTACAGTATTTGAACAATGACATCCTTTATTGTGTATCGTATACATGAATGCTATTCAACCATTCCCAACCTAAAGAAGGCCAAGGAGGCCACAATAACAAAGTGACAAAGTTGTTATTATAATAAAAAAAATGTTTTCTTAGATCTCTCTTCTTCCAAACAGATGACATTTTACCATCCTTCCAACTCATACAGTAAATTCAAAGTTCAAGTTCAAAGTTTATTGTTGTGCACAGTAAGGAAACACGTTTCCCTGTACAATGACATTCTTTCTTTGCTGTCCACACCAAATGCCAATGGTTAAAAAACCAATATACAGTATAAAGATAAACATAAATAATAAGTAGCAAATAGATAATAAGTAACAAAGGCAGCATAAAGTATAAAAACAGAATAGAAGTATAAAGTGTAATGTGCAGGTAGGTGTGTGATGGACAAGTCAAATACAGTTGTGTGAGATAGATAGAATGAGGTGAACCATGGTTATAAACTCCAGTCAGTTATTTAGGAGTCTAATGGCCTTGGGTAGAAAGAGTTCTTTAGCCTGGAAGTCCTGCATTTAATATTTCTATACCTCCAGCCTGAGGGTAGAAGTGTGAACAGTTCGTGTTGGGGTCCCTGAGGATCGAGGCAATATCAAAAAAATCACTGGACAGAACATACCTTTTGCAACCTCCTGGATTAGGATGGGGCATAGGAGCCCCTAGGCCCAATCACATATCACCTAAATAGCCTCAGATGTCCCTGTAGCTCTGGAACTAAGATTGTAATAAAAGGACCTGACTTTATAATGTCGGTTGTATGAGACAAATGCGGAAAACTGAACCTATTGGTCCAAGAGATCAGGTTATCTGTCTGCTTCAATGAGGATTAGGGAGCCATGAATAACCGAAACTACTTCAATGCAGCAAGCTATTGAACTGAAGCTTTCAGCTCCTCACTGTCTTTTGCTTGTTCATTTTGAGACATCCTGTATAATTATAGGGCATACCTCCCCCTGTTGATATTGTCCCAGTGCTACATGCATTATTAAAAGTGTGATGTTCTCTGCTAGGGCATCGTAATACCCAATTCCTATGCTCTACACATAATAGGTTGCACTCTCGATCCCAAGTGGGTTCCTTTTGACAATAAGCTAGGAAAGCATGTTTATTTCAAAGTGCCATTACATTCCTTCTTGTGTTGTGTGGAAAACATACTAAACTAAACAAAACACTTATTGTTTCATAATAACAACAATATACTAAGTTAAAATTATTAGCATTAGCATTGTCTGCTGCTTCTGTCTACTGTAATATAAAAAGGGGTATTGTGCGCTTTTTCAGCAGGGTGATGGGTAAGGCTTGGTTGTGAGTTTAAGTGCAGTGCAACACAGGGGAAAATCAAAGGGTTGTTGTTTAACTCCTCCTCCTTTGTCTGCCTTTCTTCATAATTTATGCACTACAAACCCTGAACTAAGAGGAAGAGTCAGACATGACTGTGTTTATAATTACAACCCAGCAAGTAGTTCTCACAATTCTAGAATCCAATTGGACCCAAAAATAACAAATTATTGATTTGCGCAAGCAGAGACATTGATAGAGAGACAGTGTGGATGATGGAAGGGACAGCTAGAAATAACAACATGGTTATCATTTAAAAAACACATAAATCTTTGCTTTCTCTCCTTAACCCATCCTACAAATATACCTGGACAACACCGGTTGCTTCGGCTAATATTCTTTAAATGCCTGGCAGAAGAACTGAATAATATACACAGCATTAATTAACTGGAAATAAACAAGTTAAATACTTACTGTACCAGGTCTTGGAAATGGTACTTTTCCTTCATATGGTGTCCAGTGATATTCTGGTCCTTCCTTGTGAGCATATGGACCATTAAATGCTTCCCGAATTGCAGCCATATGATAGATACATACAGCATACCCTTGAAATACATTACTATGAAAAAAAGCAGGAAATGTTTTTAAGAAGGCTTAATATATATATATATATATATATATATATATATATATATATATATATATATATATATATATATATATATATATATATATATATACATATATATATATATATTATTATACATCTTAAGTTGTTCTAACTGTTCAATTAATTTAGATCAGCAATATTTCCCCAATTTACTTTAGATATAAGGTTCAGTGTGGCAGTGTGATAAACAGTATAATAAACAGGAGAAAAACTTATTACAGCAGACCTATTTTGTTTCTGATCTAAAAGCACAATTGCTGAAATATTCTTGATATTCATTGAGTCAATCCCTTCTGAAATTATTATGACTATTTGTTTATGATTATGACATTATACTTTTGTTGTGAATTTAATAATTGTTAAGCTCACATTGTGATTATACCTATATGCTTGAGGTTATTGAATACACTTGTCCTTTCAAGGATTCATTAAATAATTACATTTCTGTTGTCAGTTAGTGCAAAAAGTGTATCTCATATGATACAATGTATGACTTTTAATATGTCTATTTAAATGCTTCAACAAACAGTAACACAATGTACAAAAAAGTTATATAATATGCTTCTAATAATATTTAAATGAATCAAAAACATTTGGCAGCTGGGTGGCTGACTAGCAAGAGTGATGTTATTTCTATCCTTGACAGCCCCTTCATACAAGAGTCTAATTACATGTATGTTCACACGTTTGGATTAGTTCTGTATGAAGCATGAGAGTCAGCTTTTTAAATTTGATTACACTGGTACTTGTGTAAGAGTGTTGAAAAATTATTCTTATCTATTGAATTTCTCTTCAGATATCATTAAAGTCCTATCTATCTATCTATCTATCTATCTATCTATCTATCTATCTATCTATCTATCTATCTATCTATCTATCTATCTGTCTGTCTGTCTGTCTGTCTGTCTGTCTGTCTGTCTGTCTGTCTGTCTGTCTGTCTGTCTGTCTGGTGATCTGCAGAAATGATCATTTTCTTGTATAATACAAGGCATTCCTATTAAATAAACTTTTGTTAGTATTAAATCCCAATGAAATTCTCAAAGCTATTTAGTACCCTATATTTCAGGATGCACATGACAAAATATGAAACCCTTTAGTTTTTCATAAATTATTAATTGATATTGCCTCACAATCAGGTGTTGAACTGAGCTCTCAAATGGTCCCGTATTTTCCATTAAAAAAGCGAATATGCAGTAAGCCGCCTAGGCTTTAAATAAAATCTTGTTTTACTGGGACACAAGATTCAGTTCATTTGGATGTAAAATCTTGAATAGGGTCTTCTTCCACAAACAGCTAAATGTTAAGGGACTCTTTTGAACACCTATGACCATTATGAAGGTACTGACAGGGCACTGCCACTCTGCCATCAGGAGCAAAATGGCAGGTTAGTTTTCTTCAGCTGGCTCATGTTAGTGTAATATTAAAGTAAGTGTTACTATCTTTAGGTAAAACATTGATTCCTCCTTAGTAAAACTTCTAATTTAATTTCTGCTCAAAACTGACCTTTTGTAATTTGTCTTTATTTCTATTCAATACAGTAATTGCATTGAAAATTATATTGTAATTAAAACGATTTGCATATTCAAAATCTTAGAATTATTCTTTGTCAGTATACAGTATACATCACAGAATTGTTTTCTTTAAAGAGAATTTTTTTTTTTAAAAAAAAGCTTACAAACTCTTTAATAATCATATTTAATCTAAAAATAAAGAAAACATTTAATAAAGGAGAGGTTTTGTTTCAAGTATTATATATATATATACAGTATATATAGAAATGCAAACAGCGTGTGGATATACTGTATTATATACAGTATAAATATATATATATATATATATATATATATATATATATATATATATACACACATATATATATATACACACATATATATACTGTATATATATATATACTGTATATATCCTCTTATATATGCGCGGGGCACGGTGCGATGCGCGATATTACTGTCAGAGAAAGTTAGAGGCGTTTTACGGAAATACAAACCAGTATTACTACGAGAGGAAATTAAAGGTACACAATACAGTGACGCATATTACAGCCACATATAAGCCAGTATTACTGTCAGGGGAGATTAAAGGCATATTACCGACGCGCACGCCTGTGTTACTGCCAGAGAAAATTAAAGGTATATTACGGACATACAAGCCAGCGGATGTACAAGACAGTATTACTGTCACAGAAAATTAAAGACACACAATACACGGCGGCAGCCCACGAAGAACGGTCAGCTCAGCAAGTAAACATCAACAAAAGAAAGGCTGAAAGAAAGAAAAATACGACCAACAAAAAGAATGAGGTCAAAGTCTCTTGCCATTTACTATAGACTGTTCCTACTAATGTTTATGCACTACTGTTCTAGCGCCCGTTATTGTAACCGGCTAAATGACTAGTATATATATATATATATATATATATATAGTGGCCAGTAGGGGGCACACCAGCTCCCCAAACACCTGACACAACAGACACAATGCACAAGTCCAGCACAACACACATTTCATTTAAGTGTGGGAAATGCCTTCCTTTCGTTCCCTCTACCTCAGCACAGTTACAGTAAGCACAGCACAATACACAGCACACAATGCCATTTCTCTTTCCACCTCCATTCCTCCTCTGGGAAGCCTCGTCTCTCTCTTCCTCCCAATTCTGGTCCCTTGTGTTAAGTGAGGCGCCTCCTTTTATGCTGCACCTGGGAGCACTTCAGGTGGCTCATCAGAATTATCTGAAAGTACTCCCAGATGTGGTGGAAACCCACAGTAGGGCTCTGCAATTCCCCCTGGCGGCACCCACGGAACCCAAGAGGGCTGTGTCAAACTCCAAATCTCATGGGGCCCTGCGGAAATCCGAGGTGCCGCTGTAACCCAGAGGGGCTGCCATCTAGCACTTTGGGGGAGGCAGTGTCCTGTGCACATCTGCCCCCCAGTCCTTCCAGTACATCAGCCTCTTGAATAGGAAAGGGCCCTGCCCACCCCAAACAACATATATACAGTTATTTTTATCACTGTAGATCACTAAATAGTAACAGAGTATAAATTGCAAGACATCAGTTTAAATAAGAAAGAAAACTGACTTTTACTGAACAGAAAATAGAAAACACTTCAGTCTGGCTTCAAGAAGGTGAACATTTATGACAAACAAATATATGAATTTCTGACCTTGTTGTGCTGAATAAAGCAATGATTTCAGGGTTTCTATTATCCTGAGTTTGTAGCAAGAACACATCCTCTAGAAAAAAAAAGAAAAGCCATTATAAAGAATTTCCTGTGAGGATTCTTTTTTTGGATTTATACTATCTAAGTAATGGTGTTTTAGAGTTAGGAACTAGACATTAATACTTCTTTTTCTGCAGAAATTTTGCTGAACACTTTCAGTGTAAATGCACATTTGTTTCCATAGTTAAATCCATTCCTTTGTGGTCATAGAGAGAAACGGACTCTGAAGGCAACATTAGGTGCAAAGCAGCAACAAGCCCTGAATGGGATGCTGATCCATCATATTCACACTCCCATACTCACTTACACATGGCTAGTTTACACTCACCAGTTAATTTAACATGCATATTTTTGGGATGTAGAAGGAAACTTAAATTATTACATACTATAACAAAGAACGAAGTGGCACCTGTCTTGCACTTAATGATGCCAGGATAGACTCTAACTTAAAATGGATAGCTGCACAAGTAATAAGAGTATTTTTTTAAGTGCAAAGTTATTTCACACTTTACCTTCTAAATCAGTGCAATGTCAAATATATATTCAATACAGTAAAAATAAAGGAGCATTTACCTAGTTCATCAAAATAGGTGTCAATTCCATTAGGTCCAGGCACTGAACAGATCAACTGAGTTTTGAGGAAGCTGGTCCACTTATTTACAAGCACTCTCCGTCCACCAACATCATTCTAGCAAAAATAAATAAATACAGAATGTAAATGAGATTTGTACAGGGCAATGCACAATATCTAAACGTGGGACTGATGTTGTGCTGTTTAAGCTGTGAAACAGTTTTCAGTCTGCTACAGTCTGTATAGGACACTGTTAGTCAGGAATTATCTAATATTGGACTGGTGACTGCTATCTTAGCAGATCTTCAGCGATGTCTCAGGAAGTTCAAGGTGGGCTTTAAAATTGGTTGAACAATAATATTTGACAGACTTATTTACTGTAAATGGCCTGTTTACCATATGCACTTTTACTAACTAATTCAAGTTTACTTACTAATCTCTAATTTGCAGATTATTCTGTGAAATAGCGTCATTTTAAGGTTTTGAAATGAAAGATAACATAGTTGGTGGACAAGCTAATGCAGTTATGCTCCTTTACTGCATAACTTTATTCTTTTTCTTTCTCTCTGTGTGATACGTTAGAGCAACATTTTTATCATGGACATCACAATAAAAGGGTCCACTAGTTCACAACTACAATACTTCATATCTAAAGTTTCTATATTGGGTCAAAAATGGTATAAACAGGCAGTATTATGAAAGTATCTGAGTAATTTTGTTTATTTAACATCCACAACAAAAATTTCCACAAATGGGTGTCGATTAAAGTTAAAAGAAAACCAAGATCTTTTATCACTCCTTACTGCGCAAACTCTTGCAATTCGAGTGTAAGAAGCTCGTATACCACTATCCTCCTCTGCCGCTTTTTCAGTGAAGAAGAAATACACCTTATCATCATTGTGGTCATCATTGTCAGGGATCACGTAGGAGCCAACAAATTTAGGTTCTATGAAAGACAAAGAAGTCAAAATACCAAATCATTCCTTTCATTTTTTTTAAATTTTGACTTTCATTAAGTTAATTAATTTGCATATGTTAATGCAAAAGACAGCTTATGAAAAGGAGGATTTTGTAATTAGATACTGTTGTGAAGTTGCCTATTTGATCAAATATGGCCTTGAATAAAATACAGAATAAAATGATTCATTGCACTAAAAAATAGCACAGCTTGTTCTATTGTTATGTCCTTGTTATGCATAAATAAAACACAATGAGGCCACTAGGACCTTGTCTTTCATATATAGGTATTTTTCAAATGGTTACAAATAATGAATTCTGTAAATGATAGATAGATAGATAGATAGATAGATAGATAGATAGATAGATAGATAGATAGATAGATAGATAGATAGATAGATAGATAGATAGATAGATAGATAGATACTTTATTAATCCCAAGGAGAATTATTATATTAGTGGATTATTAATAATTATATTAATTATATTAATAATTATTACTGGATACATTTTAAAAGCTACTATAGAGAAAATGAAAAAATCAATTGTCATTTAATGAGAGGTTTGCTGTGGAAGCTGCATAGATTGCAGCTGACCTAAAAATTTAATTAATCAGTTACATCACAGTAAAAAAGCAGTACCATTTTTGATGTGTGATGATTCAAAATGTTTCATGATAGAAGTGGTGTCATACAAAATTTAGACTGAGTACTAGCAAACTGATTTTAAAAAATGTAAACTGAATAGCAATATATTATATAGTATAGAGCTGGGGAGGTTGAGGACAATCTAGATATTTATAGTAAACATATAGAATCCATGTAACTGAGAGCATTTATGAATAAAAACGTGGCTCTTGCCACCACTAATATTTTGGCCTTTCCATTTTATATTTATATTTATAAAATATTTAATCAGTCCTGTCTTTATGAATCATCCCACACCATAAGATTCTTAATACTGTATATATTTTTATTTCTAGGTCAATACTTAACCCAGCCACAGGGGGTGCAGAAACCAGTGTCTTTCTTCTTGCTGGTCCCAAACCCGGAAAAATGGAGGGGAATTATGTCAGTAAGGGCATCCGGTGGACAACATTATAGATTTCCATACTGGACTGTCAAGGCCCAGGTTAACAACAGCCGCCACCATTACTGAAAGTCAACAGGGTGCTGGCGGAAATTTGGCTGCTGTTGGCCGAAGAAGGAGAAGAATAAGGGGAAGGTGTGTCCAGAGGCAAGGGGAAAAGAGGAAGGTAAAGAGAGCTGAACTGAGGGTAGGAACTTTGAATGTTGGCAGTATGACTGGTAAGGGGAGAGAGTTAGCAGATATGATGGAGAGAAGGAAGGTTGATACATTGTGCGTGCAAGAGACTAAATGGAAGGGGAGTAAGGCCAGGTGGGTCGGAGGTGGGTTAAAATTGTTCTACCATGGTGTGGATGGGAGGAGAAATGGGGTAGGAGTTATTCTGCAGGAACAGTATGTTGAGTGTTTTAGAACTGAAAAGAGAGTTGGACAGATTATTGATGCTGGAAATTTAAGGTGTGATGATGAAGGTTGTTAACGCATATACCCCGCAAGTAGGGTGTAATGGATGAGTAAGAAGATTTCTGGAGTGAGTTGGATAAAGTGGTGGATAGTGTACCCAAATGAGAGAGAGTAGTGATTGGAGTGGATATCAATGGACACGTTGGTGAAGGGAACAAAGGAGATGAGTAGGTGATGGGTAGGCACGGTGTCAAGGAGAGGAATGAAGAAGGTCAGATGATAGTGGATTTTGCGAAAAGGATGGACATGGATATGGTGAATATGTACAGGTATTTTAAAAAGATGTAGGAACACAGGGTGACATACAAGAATGGAGGAAGATGCACAAAGATTATATCCTATGCAGCAGGATCAGTCTTAAGGAGACTGCAAAGTGGTGGCAGGGGAAAGCGTTGCGTTATTGTCTATGGACATACATGCCCTTTTGTCCACTCAGGCAGCTCCATTTGGATTCTCTGAAAAAGTTCTGAGTCTGTGGCTTAGGTGGTGTCTTTGTTGTAACCTGTTTTTGGAAACTGATCTACTCATTTTTAATTTATTTTATACCTAAACTCCTTACAAGCCAAAAATAGATTATAGAAATGAAGACTGCATGGGAGAAAATACGGATGGCCTATTAGAAATTGCAGTCAATGTTTAGTGAATACTGAAAGCTCACAATTGAATAATTTTGAAAGTGCTGGCAAAGCCATACTATTGCCATTATTATTTTATGCCTGGACCTCATTAACACATCCTCGTTTTGGTAGTTTGCTTGCAATTTTTGGACTAACTTCTGTTTCTCACATTTGCACCATACTGAATTCTATTTTTATGAATTTAACAAACATACCATTAATCGCAAATCTAAACATAATTAACAGATTCTTTATAAAGAATCCTAAATTTGATAAAACAAGGCTTACTGTGTATCTCGTGTCCTACGTCTTACCGACTGCGGAAACATTGCAAGAACAATGTGAATCTCCAGAACAGGCAGTTAGTTCACCTTGGCCATCCAATGTATCATCAGGCACAGAAGAACAAACCACTAAACCAAGGTTGGTAAAATTTCCAATTATCACAATATTCAGAAAATCATGCCGTTTTTCCTTATGATGGTTTACTGAATATAATTGGCTGGAATACAACATAGTTGGAGATGCAGTATTTTGTAAAATGTGTAGATATTTTCCTGAATTACAAAGCGGTGAGAAAACTACATTCATGAAAGATACATTCAGAGAATGGCAGAGATTGGAAGAATCTTTGACAAGCATCTTTTTAGCATTACGGATAGTAAGTATCACATAACTGCACAAGCAAGAAATGATGTATAAAACTCAAGGAAAGAGCAGTTTTAAATCCACTAAACAGAGATAACGCAAATGTATCTTTTATCAAAAGAAACCATGAACATATTAAAATTCTTTGCATCATAATGTCATGTGCCAAACAAGGTATCCCATTTAGTGGGCACAGAGAAACTGATGAAGTACTAAACCAATTGCCTTGACAAATTCCTAAAAAAATGCAAAAATAATGAGCACTAATATACAAAATTATTTGCTTAAGTCTACTACTTCCCTATGCGTAAGACAAAACAAATGCTTGCATTGGCTTTACCCAAAGAGGGATTATTCAAGAAAGAGCTATTTGGTTTGTGAATGCTGAAAATATGAAACATGGCAAACAGCATTACAGGGAAAACTGTCAAAGTGTTAGGGCCATTGAATGTGGAGTCTTCACTGTACGTGGCATATTATTTTGATGAAGTTTCTGTAATGTTGGGGAATAAAAACAGAGTGCAGGCACTCCAGAAGCGTACTTACTATAATGAATGATGTATGCTGCAATTGTGAAGTTTTGGGAAGCTGTTTTTGTTTCTTCATGGAAGTTGCTGCATCCTGATAGTTATGTCTGGACTGTCTGTATAATATATAGCATGCATATATATTATATGAATCTGCTGCTGTTAACTTCCCTAGTATAAAATTGCATTGAGAAATTCTTAAAACTAATTTAATTAATTCAGTCTTTCTTCAATCTTTAAGTTTTTGTCAGCTTATTTCTAATTACTGATAAGCAACGGTTCAGTATATTTATAATGCACTTTTAATGATAGTTCTACAAGACCGATTAACTTTCTGTGGTTTAAAATTATGGCTTCACCACTGAAAGAGTTTTCTAATTTGTTACATTTCAGTTTAGGCCTTCCTTGTAAATTATTATACAAATGAGCTTTATGTGGATTAATTGACCATGTAAGATATCATTAATGACGTTCAGGATGTTTTTTTTTTTTTTTTTGTAATTCAAACTTGTATTACTATAAGTCAAGTCAAGTCAAGTTGGGGAGCATGCACTGGTACAGTGCGTTGCCGCACCCACTACACGACGAAACAACTCGGGATCCCGGTTTGCAAGCCCCCAGGCAGACAGGCGATCCAGTCCCACACTCTGGAAATGACCCTGTATCTGCCGCAGCCAGGTGTTACGTGGGCGACCCCTTGGCCTGGTCCAGCCACTCAGGTCCCCAGCAATGAGGGTCTTACGAACAGGATCACCCTCGGGGAAACGCGCCACATGGCTGTAGTCCTGTAACTGATGCTCCCTCACAATGCAGGTAATGTGCCTCATTTGGGACTCCATGAGCAACCGCTCATTCAAAGCAAAGTCAAACCAACAGTACCCAAGGATTTTCCGGAGAGACACAGTACCAAAGGAGTCCAGTCTTCATCTCAGGTCACTGGATAGCATCTGTGTCTCGCAACCATATATAGTATATGAGTGTAGTATATAAGAAAGAACTTTAGTTTTTACTTTACCGTAATGATACCTAAGTTTTTGGTAAGTGTGAAGTACTTATGCATATGTATGATAGAGTATTTTAAGTTCAATTTGCTGCTTTTGTAACCTTAGTTGTAAAGTATTACAGTGGCACAGACGGTATTAAAAACAGTTGTGTAAAAATAAAGTAAATCATTGTCTGGTTAAAATATTCAAGAGCCTTAACCAAAGTAATTTATTTTTATTATTATACGCACAATATTATTTGAGTTTCATGAAAAACTAAGGCTATGCACATTTGTCAACAATATTGCTTCTGGACTTAATAGCATCTTGAGTGAAATGCTAATCGTATTAAAAGAATATAATGTGATAATGTTATATAACTAATATGAGAAAGCAGTAATTTCATAAATACAATGATGATTGATGGCTGAGATTATACTAAAAACTGATTTTTGAAATTAAAATAAAAGAGGTTTAATTTGAACTGGAGCAGAATAAAAACAAGGTCAGAGATGAACTGCACATGCATTTTAATGTCTGTTTGTATATGTTCTTACATTAGGCAGTAGTGACTAGGCTAGTAAACACAGTATTTCTCAGATTGTTTCATACAAGACTGACATTTTCAGTCTCCTGGCAGACTACACACCCCTGGGAAAACACCACCTGAAAGCAGATTTTAGGACGATGTTGTATTTCTTTGCTTTCTACACTCCAGATCACTGGGTTTTCTGTCAACACTAAGAATAGCCTGCCCTGGAAGAAGAGGGAAATACACGTTGTTCATTTTGTAAATTAAAATAGATGGCTGGTAATCGAAACTAAGGTAGAGAGAACAAGAATCAGAACAGGAGAAAAAGCAGCTAGGACTAAAATACTTGAATCAAGACTATCCAATGTGGATAAAACAGTTGAAGCATCAACAGGACATACTACACCAAGTAATGGCATATACAGTATGTGAATCAAGAGGATTGGTTTTGCATAACCAAGTAATCATGATCTCAGTGAATCAAGTGTTCAAGCCTGTGAGTCATGAAGGATGCCAAAGGCTTATAAAGTGTACTGAGCAGAACACACTGTTTATCTAGCAGACAACCATCAATAATGACCACTACTTAATGAAAAGTTAAATTAATCATTGCTGTATATAAAGACACGCTCAATACAGACATCCATTGATGAGCTTGTCATTACCTTCAAATGTGTGGTATTGTGATGACATTAACAACTGACCTTATATACTGTAGCAGTAGTGAATTTTCACTCAAGGTTTTAGAAACATCTTTCTTTTGGTATTTGATATATATTGCTGCATGCATGTACCTTCTGCATTCCTTTTACACTTTTACTCGGTGTCCCAATATGTCTGAACCTCTCTTGCCCAGCACTCCTTCACTTAAACACGTTCCCGTCAAGTCTACTTCTCAGGCTGTGTCATTTCAAGGAACCTTGCTCGCCTCCTGTCCACTTTTTGACTACCACCAATGGTAGCTGGGCCCCCATTACCCATTGTGAAAACAATCACTCATATTCTATGAATATTTTCTGTCTCTAAAGGTAACTCTTATTGTTTCCCTTATGCTTTTACTCCTCCTTCTGTTTCTCAACCTCTCTTGCCTGGCACTTTCTCTGTTAATTGTATCACCAAAGTCAAACTGTCCAATGAGACCAAAGCCAAACTGACTGATAAGATTGCTCAGAAGGACCAGACTTACACACATAGCCATGAACAGTGGTGTTTTTTTATATTGCAGAAAATTGCAATCATAATTATTGTTTAACAGTGTCAAATATATTATACTGTATTAGCCAAATAAAACTAGTTTTGCATACATAAAGTAGTTCAAACCTATTGCCCATTTATCAAAGCAGACTGGTCTTTACTTTGCCACTAGCAATGGAATTAGTAAGCACCTATTCCAATAAATAAGTAAAATGTTGAAATTACAGATGATGCTTTACTGTGCAATTCAGAATTGAAGATGTTCTAATATATTTTGACTCAGGCTGAAATGTTTCTTCATACCAATAAACCAGTATTCTTCTAGTCTACATAATAAGGTCGTAAATGTAGTGATAGCCTGGGAGAATGTTAATGGTGAATAAGGGCAATGTGTCATCCAGTTTAAGACACAGTAGATTTTGACAAAGCCAAATATGTTTGAGTGTCCTAAAAAGCAACTGGTAGAAAAATGTCTACCTTTTGAAGTACAGATATATTTTTTTTATTTCTCCGCTTCAGTGTGCTTGATATCCACATTATGTATTTTATTACACTTTCAAGGAGATCAATTTGAATTGGTAAGACAAGCTTTTAAGATTTTTCTCCAGATGCATCTACCTGCTGTTAAGCAGTAAAATTACTCATGTCATGAGTAGCAAGGTCATACTGAAAGTGATAACATTAGAGCTGTAAATATATATATATTAGACATTTCAACAACCTAAGGGAAAATAAGATTTTTGAATGTTATTCCATTTTCAATTTTCTAAAACTCTAGATTTAAAATGTTATTACTTTCATAGTTATCTATTTAAGGATGCAGTAAAGAAGTAAAATGTTACATTTCAGTTTTGAAATCTTTTCCCCTCAGACTAGAAATATTCAGATGCTTTTCAAAAAATAGTAAAGAAATGGCTGTGAATTTTTGCATAGTGGAATTAATTAAGAAACATTGCATAATGTTTCTGCAGTTTGGTTTATGAAGTGCTTTTCCAATTTGAGCTGAACACAACGTTTTTGAAAAGTAATTATTAATTACATATGTTCACATTATCATAAAGCATCCCTATGTTGGCTAAGCATTCAAGTATTTGGCAACAAATGTAATTTATATCAATCTATGCTTCTCATGAATGCCAGCTGTGCTTAAGAACAATGGGAATTCTATTACCTCTGATAATACTTCTTAAACTACACCAGCCATTAAACTTGTAATTTGTAAGTTTATATACTAAATATAGATTATTCAGTAGAAAAAGCAGAGAAGGAAGGAAACATAAAAAAAGCTTACCTTTTAACTGATGTTTATTATCCCATTCTGTTCTTGTATAGGTGAGATTGCCCATTCTATAGATAGCAGCATCATTTCCCCAGTAGTCTGTGTAAAGTCCCACAAATAACTCACCCCCTAAAAACAAAAGTAAATGGTTTATGTTAATAATAAGTCGACTGTTAATAAGTAAATAACATTTGCTTTCAAACTGTTAGTGACACAGACTGACATTTTCACAATACATGTTAATTTCTGTGTGCTGGCATTTTTATTGTTGAAATAATTTAATGTATTCTATATATATATTTGTTAGCTACATTTACCATATTTTTCGGTTTGTAATTAGTTTATAATTTTTATAATACTGATTCGTATAATCATTTTATATTTTGTTAATACATGCTGCACAAAAAGTTTCAAACTTGAAAATGGACAAGAAGAGAATAAGAGTCCAACATAATGGAAATGGAAACTTCCAAATGGATCAACTGAAAGGGTGAATGAAAAAGACACATGAACCACAAATAAACAATAAAGCAAAAGAGAAATAGCAACACATTCAGAAGCACTGCAAGAAACTGAGAATGAAAATTTGAACAGGCCCATGATGTGGTAGTGCTCAGGGCTATGGTACATGCCACTTGTGAAAAGGAAGCTGACGTGCTGTACAGCACTTTTGTTTAACTTTGGTTATTAAAAGGTGCTATAAAAATAAATTGATATTGACATGGAAACTAGAAGCTGTAGGCATTAGAGGTAACCTAGAAAACTGGACCTCAAGTTGGTTAACCAGCCGGAGACAAAAAGTAAAGACAAGGTGAAAATGATGTTTGTGGAGTGAGGTCATCAGTGGAGTCATTAAGGGGTCTGTCTTTGGACCATTACTTTTTCTTTTTATATTAATGTCATTATTTCTGATGTAGTTAGTAAACTTATGAAATTCACTGCTGATACAAAAACTGGAGAAAGGGCCAGGAGTTGTTGGAATCTGGAACAAGCTACCAAATCATGTAGTTGAAGAAGAAACCTTGAGAACCTTTAAGACGTATCTGGATAACATATTGGAACAGCTTAACTATTTGCTAAACAAATAAGTTTGATTGACTGAATGGTCTGCTCTCATTTGTCAAATTTCTTATGTTCTTAAGTCCTTATGTACATTAACAAGTGGAAACCTTGACTGTATTATGAAATATGTGTTTCTATATTAAATTGTCCTGTTCTCTAAAAATCGTTCTACAAAGATTTTGAAACAACATGAATTAACTTCTACATTACTTTTCTACATCGGATTTGATTTAAAGTTCTGTCTATCTATCTCAAACTTGTTTTTATTATTTGGTTGTTATTTTGAATCATTAGAAAAACTTTGAGGAGAACAGGCCCATCAAAGCTCACCAACCCATTAAAGCTCGCCAATCCTATCTACCTAATTTCTCCAAAAAAACGTCAAGTCTATTTTTGAAGGTCCCCAAAGTCGTACTTTTTAGCACACTACTTGGTAACTTATACCATGTGTCTATGGTTTTCTGTGTGAAGAAAAACATCTGAACTTTTTTGTGAAATTTACACTTAATAACTTTCCAACTGAACTCATTTTAAAGTAACTCATTTAAGTCTTGCTTCACTATACTATTTTCTTTCATAATTTTAACCACTTTAATCATGTCACCTCTTAATCTGTGTACACCAGGTCTCACTAGTGTGTTAGATAGTTTAAGCATAACCTCGTTTCACTTGTATAATCTAACAATCAGATAGCCTTCTCAATGTCTTCTAAACACTGTCTGGAAGTTGATAGTGATGAGTCCACTATAACACCCATGTCCGCCTCACTAGGTGTACTTTCAAGTTTCAGACCTCCTATTGTTTATACAAATCTAACATGTCTACTACCTCTGTGTAATGTCTTATATTTACATCTACCACAAATCTGCTCAAGCTTATATCCTGTCCAAGTTCCTGTGTAATGATTCAATTGATTTCGGTTTATCTGTCAATCCACTTATCTTGGTATTATCTGCAAACTTAATCAGCTTACTGCATATATTCCTATCCAGATAATTTATATATATTAAAAATAGTGGCCTCAGCACTGGCCCCTAAGGGACAACAGTTTTAACATCAAACCCAGATAAGGTTCCTCGCACCATAACCTTCTGCTTCATGTGTTTTATCCAAATCTTCACCCATCTACACACTTTAACTTAAACTCACCCTTCTTCTATTTTAATGCTGAACCGCTCATGTGGGATCTTATCAAATGTTTTCTGAAAATCAAGATAAATAATATTGTATACACCATGTGGCCTGCAGAGGATGCTGCCCAAACCTGACACAGACAGACACAAGACATAAGTTCAACACCCATGCTTTTATTTTATTTTCTTTTTCCACATGGGAAATGCCTTCCCCCATTTCCCACCTGCAAAGCACAGTTAAAGCACAAGCATGGCACTAGACATAACACTCTCCTCTTCTTTCTTTTCCATTCTCTTTGTCCACCACCTTCTGACTCTGGCTCATCTCTTTGAGGCCGACAGTTCCTTCTATATTTGCCAACTTCTGCTATTCCACAAATGTGGTCTGCAAGCAGTTCTGGGTAAGGCAGAAACCCCATGCCATACAGCTCCCTAGTCTTTGCAGTGCCCCCTGGTGGCACTCACGGTCCCCAACAGGGCTAAGGTAAAGAACTCCAAGTCCTATGATGTCCTGTGGGAATCAAGGGCACCACTGCAACCCAGGGTGCACACTGGGGGTGGCAGTGCTCTAATCCTGTCTTCCCCCATCCTTCTGTGTCTTGAGCGTCCCAGTTGGGCTGGGCTTCCAGCCGTCCCTTACAACCATGGAGATGGTATTCTTTTGTTGCTTGCTCACAGAATTCCAGCATATTGATAAAACCCAAGTGACTTGTTCAGTAGAATTTCTGTTCTTACCTTGTGCTAAATCTCCTTCACAATTTTTCCTTCCATTAATTTATCTGTGAATCATTGGTATGCCATCTTGGAAGTTAGTAGGAACTATTATTTTTGGTGTTCGCTGTCATGATGCAAATATCTGTATTCTGGATATGGTCCCAGAAGTCGTACCATGTGACATTATCGGTGCAACTGTATTTAAGTTAATGTTGTGTATTTCTCATTGACTAAGTTTGTAGATAATCTCTTAAAACATTAATTAGCAAATCGGGTTTTGGACTTTTTAGCTAGTGAATTTTAACATTTAGGTTTCTCTTTCATTTTGACTCCTGATTTTGACACTAAGAAAGAATTCATCTATTGGTCCACCACTCTTACCTACCAACTTCCAATGTGTGGCACTACATCCATCCATCCATCCATTATCCAACCCGCTATATCCTAACTACAGGGTCACAGGGGTCTGCTGGAGCCAATCCCAGCCAACACAGGGCACAAGGCAGGAAACAAACCCTGGGCAGGGCGCCAGCCCACCGCAGTGTGTGGCACTACAGATTGTTTTTAAAAAATATTGAGCTGAGATAATAGGACAATGTACCCATTAGGGTTTAAAGAGACGAGACATCCAGGAGCAAGGAAGGAACCAAATCTGGAGAAATTACCAAAGTAAAGATGCAAGTTTGCCTTACATCCAGATCTTTGACTTGTAGAATACCAGCAAATGTGAGGTTTTTTGAACCATTGTTTCTGGAACTGTGAGGCAGCAGTGCTATGAACTGCTCTATTGTAATGCCCTTAAAAGTATTTATTTCTCTTCTAAGTGTGTTTTCATAAAGTGGGAATCAATAAAATCAATGTCTTCATGTTTGTCTGTCTGTCTATCTATCTGTCCACGTGAAGCAACTCATCTCAACAGGGTACTTATTTTGTTGAGATTTTTTGTTACACTTATTCTTCAAGAAAATTTGTCAATAAAGTTTTATCTCAAATAGCACATGCTATACACATAATAAGAAAAAAAATTAAAACACATTTTTTGAAATCGAGATATATTCTATGTTATCTCAATTAATGTACTTTTTTTAAATTACTTTGGGAGACATTATTTCACTTTGTAAAATTTACAAATTTTCCTCCCTTACTTATGTGACAGGTCCTCCTGACAGCAAAACATGTCCCACCAGTCAAAGTTATTGAAATTCCAGCAGACTTTTTGTGTGCACCTCACCCACAGCATGCAGTGGCCAAATCAACTGTCTTCTCCTGCTGTCTAATGATAAACTAGCAACATTTAATGATCTTCAATATCATATAAGTACAAAAGGCAACCAAGGAAAACAAAGTCCTATAACCTATGAAGAAAATGTAATTGTAGGGGAAAGAAGCTTCCTAAGTGTGGCCAGGTAAGCCATTATGAATACAATGAATAAACACAATATTAGTATTTGTGTTTCACTAAAAATAATTGCATGTCTTTATGATTCAGTATTTCACTGATTTATCAGCAAAGTGCCACAATCATCACATCACAGTCTGTAGTAGCGGACAATTTCAGCTTTAGACTTCAACAAAAATTTTAACTCTCCTCTGGGTGTCTTTAAAATATTTAATGTTAAAGGAATATGAACTACAATTAGCTACAGACCATCCACAATCAACTACTAATTATAATACAAAAAATATACATTTTACGTCACTTGAATTCTGTTATCCATAAAATAAAAAAGTCTAATAAAGCATTAGCACAAAAGTAAGGCTTCGATAAGAATTCAGACCAGCCTAACTCTCTATTAACCTAAAAAGTCAAGATTTGATCATTCCAAAAAATTTCCATTATGCTGTTTAACACCTTATACATTCCAACATTTGAGTGAAATATATCCTTAACCAACTTCTATGCCGCTGTGTTCTTTAAAAAAAATTTAAAACCAACTCCAGGCATCAAGTATAGTAATCCCCTTTGTATTTTAAGCATTTTTCTATGTCTCCTCTTCAGTGGCGGCTCATAGCTAAAATTAGTGGGGGTGCTGCTCCAGAAAATTTTTAGCCTTTGTTTTAAAATTGTGTAAAAGGAAACAAACATGTATAAAAAGAAAATTTATTCAGAAAACCGAAAAAAAAATGAATCAAATAGAATAGCTGGAAGCAGGATAATAATGTAATTCTACACTTTATCACATTCAAGAATATGGTACACGGTTTTTAAGCACAACACACGCAGAGTAAAAAAAAAAACACTACCTTCCACCAGCACGCCAGGGTTGGCACTGCGGGAGCGACAGTGCTCTCTCTCCCTCGCAGCTTCCTATGTGCGCATGCGCACAACAGCCAAACACCACACCGCTGGAACTGTGAAGCGTACATTTCCATACAAAGATTTTTGTATCTTTTTCATAAACTGGGGGATGGCTACTGACATTAAGCTTAAGTATTATATATTGTACAAGTATAAAGAAAGAATTAAAGAAAAAGGACTCATTATATTAAATGTTATCGATAATATCAAGTGGAAATAGGGGATGCTGCAGTTCCACAGTGCCTATACGCGAGCTGCCACTGCTCCTCTTAATCTTTGATATCTTAATCTGAAGAGATTCAGCTCCTTCAATCATTCCGTATATAGTGGAACCTCGGTTCACGGCCAAAATTCATTCCAAAACTCTGGTCAGGACCCGATTTGGTCGTGAACCGAAGTAATTTCCCCCATAGGATTGTATGTAAATACAATTAATCCATTCCAGACCGTACAAACTGTATGTAAATATATATTTTTTAAAGTTTTTAAGCACAAATATAGTTAATCATACCATAGAATGCACAGCGTAATAGTAAACTAAATGTAAAAACATTGAATAACACTGAGAAAACCTTGAACAACAGAGAAAACTTAACACTACAAGAGTTTGCGCTATAGCGCTACAAACTGCTCGCTAAAAACACTTTTTAAATGAGTTTTAAGCACAGGGAAAAAAATGAACATTTGAAAAATCCATAATTTAATAAACCACCAAGAAAAGTAACAATGCACGCTACAAACCGATCGCTGTAAACAGAAGTGAAAACAAAATCAAGCCCGGTGCATTCTTTAACTGCCTTCTCTGCCTTATGCATCCAGCACCCTCTCTCACGCGCGCCTGTGTGTGTCTCTCTCTCTCGTGCGCCTGTGTGTGGCTCTCCCTCACGCGCCTGTGTGTGTGTGTCTCTCTCGCACGCCTGCGTGTGTGTGTCTCTCTCGCGCACCTGTGTGTGTGTGTGCCTCTGTCGCGAGCCTCTGTGTGTGTGTCGCTTTCTCTCTCTCTGGCTTGCTCACTTGCTGCACAGGGAATGCACTGGGAGAGACTGAACACATGCGGAAATCATCGGCGCACACAAACCGAAAGGGAAACTGGCTTGTTCGTATACCGAGTGTGTGGTCGTGAACAGATGCAAAAGTTTGGTGAACTTTTTGGTTGTAAACCGATTTGTACGTGTTCCGAGACGTTCATGAACCGAGGGTCCACTGTAGTTCCTATGCCACATTACCAGTGTCAATATAATAGCTTTCTTTGGACATTCTCCAATAACGTATCTTTTTTTAATATGGAGACCAACACTACAAAAACTATTCAAGATGAGGTCTCACAAGGGTGTTGTACAGCATACAGTCATATGAAAATGTTTGGGAACCCCTCTTAATTCTTTGGATTTTTGTTTATAATTGGCTGAGCTTTCAAAATAGCAACTTCCTTTTAATATATGACATGCCTTATGGAAACAGTAGTATTTCAGCAGTGACATTAAGTTTATTGGATTAACAGAAAATATGCAATATGCATCATAACAAAATTAGACAGGTGCATAAATTTGGGCACCCCAACGGAGATATGACAACAATACTTAGTTGAGCCTCCTTTTGCCAATATAACAGCCTCTAGACACCTCCTATATCCTTTGATGAGTGTCTGGATTCTGGATGGAGGTATTTTTGACCATTCTTCCATACAAAATCTCTCCAGTTCAGTTAAATTTGATAGCTGCTGAGCATGGACAGCCTGCTTCAAATCATCCCATAGATTTTCGATGATATTCAAGTCAGGTCATTCCAGAACATTGTACTTCTCCCTCTGCATAAATGCCTTTGTAGATTTCGAACTGTGTTTTGGGTCATTGTCTTGTTGGAATATCCAACCCCTGCATAACTTCAACTTTGTGACTGATGCTTGAACATTATCCTGAAGAATTTGTTGATATTGGGTTGAATTCATTTGACCCTCGACTTTAACAAGGGCCCCAGTCCCTGAACTAGCCACACAGCCCCACAGCATGATGGAACCTCCACCAAATTTGACAGTAGGTAGCAGGTGTTTTTCTTGGAATGCGGTGTTCTTCTTCCGTCGTGCAAAGCGCTTTTTGTTATGACCAAATAACTCAATTTTTGTCTCATCAGTCCAAAGCACTTTGTTCCAAAATGAATCTGGCTTGTCTAAATGAGCATTTACATATAACAAGCGACTCTGTTTGTGGCGTGAGTGCAGAAAGGGTTTCTTTCTCATCACCCTGCCATACAGATGTTCTTTGTGCAAATTGTGCTGAATTGTAGAACGATATACAGATACACAATCTGCAGCAAGATGTTCTTGTAGGTCTTTGGAGGTGATCTGTGGGTTGTCTGTAACCATTCTCACAATCCTGCGCATATGCCGCTCCTGTATTTTTCTTGTCCTGCCAGACCTGGTTTAACAGCAACTGTGCCTGTGGCCTTCTATTTCCTGATTATATTCCTTACAGTTGAAACTGACAGTTTAAACCTCTGAGATAGCTTTTTGTAGCCTTCCCCTAAACCCTGATACTGAGCAATCTTTGTTTTCAGATCTTTTGAGAGTTGCTTTGAGGATCCCATGCTGTCACTCTTCAGAGGAGAGTCAAAGGGAAGCACAACTTGCAATTGACCACCTTAAATACCTTTTCTCATGATTGGACACACCTGTCTGTGAAGTTCAAGGCTTAACAAGCTAATCCAACCAATTTGGCGTTGCAAGTTATCAGTATTGAGCAGTTACATGCATTCAAATCAGCAAAATTACAAGGGAACACAAATATTTGCACAGCCAGTTTTTCACATTTGATTTAATTTCATACAACTAAATACGCTTCACTAAAAATGTTTTTTCGGAAAACACCCCAGTACTCAGATGTTCCTAGGAAATGAAAGACGTACCACTTTTATCTTTTTTGTTGAAAGTATAGTAAATTATGCAGGCTGAGAGGGGTTCCCAAACTTTTTCATATGACTGTATATATATCCTCCCTTGGGTTGCACTCAATGTAGTGTGGTTTGTAAAGGTGAAGTCCAATTACATCACTTCTACGGAGATCTTCACTCATAGTATACATTTACATAATGTTAGTGAGTCTAGTCCAGTGTTTCCCAAACTCGGTCCTGGTGAACCCCTGTGGCTGCAGGTTTTTGTTCCAACCAGCTTCTGTTTTTAATTGAACTCCTGGGCTAATTAAGTGATGTGTTATTTCCCAAGTTCTGTGTTTAGGGAACAATATAGAAATTAGAAAACTAAGTTTGCTAAAAAAAAATATTAAAATGTACCAAGCAGTTATATATGAATAATGTATTTTTTTTCTTTTTAACAGTATTTCATCTTGATTTTCATTCTACTTTTCTAGATCTTCTAATTGTTTAATTAATCCATTATTTACTAATTAGTGGGTCTGACTCTAAAATAGTTGCAGCCTTTGATTATTCAGTGTTGTTTGCCTGGGTGTCTGATCTGCTCATTTTAAATTGTCATTATTAATATACAACGAAGGGGGAAAAACTGCACAGAAAAAGGGAAAAGTATAATGAAATCAACAAAAGACAGTTAAGCATTTAAATCTATAGCAAAAGCAGAAATATTTCTAAATGTCTTATAAATTTAAAAATCATGCTGCTGTGCTTTTCTGAATGTCGAATAAAAGAAAAAAAAAACAGCTCATTAAATGAGATCAGTGATATCAGGTGTTGTCACTGATTAGGAATCCGGTTGGAACAAAAACCTGCAGCCACAGGGGTTCCCCAGGACCGAGTTTGGGAAACACTGGTCTAGGCAGTTGCTGGGGTGCTCCTTTGAAGCTGATCACTTAATGTGATATAATTAACAACTGAGACCAGCTAGTCTGCGAATAGCTGAAAAAAATTAAACAGGTTTGATTTTGTCTTTAGTCACAAGGACAGACTGTGTGTGCAGGAGAGCTGAGAAGAAATGGAAGTAGAATGCAATGATAAGGAATAAGGAATGAGTGTGCTTTGAACCCCACAAAGAAGAGAAGCTCGCCTGTCTGATGTCTTGTATTTTACGTATTATAATATGCAAAAGAAAAGACCAAGATTGCCGCAGAACACACTGCATCTGTTAACTTTTCAAAAAATGCTGGCTCTGTCAGGTAGTATACTATTGCCTGTCATGCTGCGTCAATCAGTAAATGTGACATGGGCTGTGATTTTCAGTTGTGTAATCTGAGATGGTGCAGCAACAAGATTAAAGAGTTGCATAATGTGATATCAGCTTAATCTAACATCCTTTCTGGATGAGGGCAATGATTGGCCCACTATAACTCGTAAGCCATTTTTATAAAGTGCATTTCCAATTTTTATTCCCACCAAATATAATTATAATTAGTCTTTTCCTTTAAAAGTAAAAAGTAATTTTTAAAACTTAACATTATTAGCTACATATCTGCCCAACTGTGAATTCTAACCTGGTCTATCTGCAGTGATTTTGCTCTTTTTAATGTTATACACCAATTCTCTTAGTTTATGTGATTATGTGTCATCTGAAAACCTATGCAGATCCTTAGTTACTAATTTATATCATTTATTTTAATCGAAAGAGAGAAGCCCCAGTACTAGTTTCCATGGGACCCTCTCTTTTAACATCACTTTATTCAGAGAATAATACAGAAAAGACCATCATATTAATATTGTCTGTCTGTCTATATAGGGAAGTCTTTGCTGTGTTGAATCCCCACTGCCCAGATAATGGTGGTGCAAAAGACAACCATTTTATTTTGTTTATTATTTTCTATTATAATTTACACACTATGATAACAAACCTGATAATTTTCAAAAACATTATACTTTCCCATTGTTTTCCATGTATTTTGTCTGTCTTTTGACTGTCAATTTTTTTTTATTAGTTTATGTTTACAGCTACAGCATCCCTGAAATGTGGAAAGGAGGTTCTAGGACTGGATAGACTGTTTTTTCTTAAATGGTTTTTTCCCTGACCACAAAACAACAGCACTTTCTGTGTGATTGTTTATTCAACTAATGTTTAGTTTTTGCTAGATGTTAAATTTCTCTTTTGTGAAATTCTCTATTGTATGAAATATTTTATTCTTCTATCAATGATGAAATTTTGATAGAATTAAACTCATAATTATTCCATGTTGTAATTATTTTAAAATAATTATTATAAAACAAACATAAATTAAATAAATGATAAATAATGCAAAGAACAAGAAAAATATCATCATCCTCCATTGCAGTCAATAATTGAAACAGACTGGGGCATAAAATTAAATTAAAACAGGTAATACAAATCAATTGCTACCTAAAGTCTAATATTCTCTTTTTCCACATGAGGGCAGCCTTGTACTGGATAAAGTTTAGCCTGGTATATCATGATACAAAATACAATTAACTTGAAAAAAATGTGCAATGAAAACTATTTTTTAATTGATTATTTGTCATCTACAGTACACTCCAAAACCATTGACTTTTTTTGTAGTAACATTATATAATTTTCATATAAAGACTGACCTATATATTTATAAAGATACAGTTTGTGAATTTCCCACTGGGATTAATAAAGTATCTATCTATCTATCTATCTATCTATCTATCTATCTATCTATCTATCTATCTATCTATCTATCTATGTAGTACATCTGTATTAATAACTAAAGTTACATTTTAAATGCATCCAGAAAATGCTGGCAATCTCTGCTATAATCTGCTATAATAACACTTTCTTAGACTCAGTCTAATTCAGAGACCAGAAGTGCTTTATTTTATGTCTTTCTGTTTCTGTCTTTCTGTCTATTTATGTACATACAGTGGATTGAGAAAGTTTTCAGACCCCTTCACTTCCTGCACTCTTTATTATGTTGTAGATTTAATTTTAAATGAATACATTTGCCATTTTTGTCCATCAATCTACAATCAGTAACATTCAATGACAACATTAAATCATATTACAGAAATATTTACAAATGTAATAAAAATCAAAGACTCATTTATATACATTAAGTTTTTAGACACTTAATTCAGTACTTTGTAGAAGCAATTACAGCTTTGAATCTTGTTGGGTACTCTAAGTCTCTAGTCGCGTTGCACACCTAAATTTAAGAAGTTTATCCCATTCTTCCTGGCAGATCCTCTGATACTTCATTAGATTTGATGGGAAACCTCTGAAAACTGTTGAATTGTACACTGGTAGGATGGTAAAATGGTGTACCTCATGCTGGGGATGCCTGCAAGTATTTGCTTGGGACCCACTTAATAGAACTTCCTCTAGAAGATCCCGGTTCCTCTGTAATCCTGACCCCCCAAAACATTTGAAAGGTACAGGCAATTCCCAATGTCGTCTACCCTCTTTGATTCAAAGCAGGGGTCTATGAATACTGTAATGTAGAGTCCCCTCTTGTAACCCACTAGTGGCTTAGATTAATTCCATCAATATATATTTTCTCTTTATCACCTTTCAGGTATCTTTTTTCTAAGAGTAATTACTCCTAGGGCTCCTGCTTTACGTAAAGAGACTGTGAAACCCTCACAGTATTTAGCATTCTTTTTGGGTGAAATGAGGAACTACCATAATGCCAGTGTATATTTGTTTGTTAATTTCCTACACTTGTTTTGTGACAGTGCATTGTCAGTCAGTCACTCATTTTCCAACCTAACGCAGGGTCACGGGGATCACAATTTAGGATCGCCAATGCACCTAACCTGCATGTCTTTGGATTGTGGGAAGAAACCGGAGTATCCAGAGGAAACCCACACAGACACAGGGAGAACATGCAAACTCCACGCATGGAGTGAAACCAGGTCTCCTTACTGCGAGGCAGCAGTGCTACTACTGCACCACCGTGCTGCCCGACAGTGCATTGTATTCTGTACAAATGTTTAATAACAGTATTAGTTTCTCTAAGACATTATCACATCATATACTGTAAGAGCAATATACTTACTCTTAACTCAACACCAACAATCCAGTCCAAAAAGTATAAATCTAAGCAAGTAAGTCAACAAAATGTTAAAACAAAGTGGCTTTGACAATAATGATAATTTAATTTAATTTTAATTTTTTTAAAATTCTAGCCCTGAGCATTTGTAGAGCATTTGTAATTAAACTGGTTTCTGACATATCCTGAAATGTTAATATTATAGGACTGGTTACATTACAAATATTTTATTGAGCTTCAAATTCAAAATACCCTTAAGAAACATGCAAATCCTGGATGCTCTTTACAGATATATATATAAATAAAGTGTCATCCATGTGGTACAAGTTTAGTGATCTCCATTAGACTAAGAAGCTCAAGCTATCTACTGTAGGCTTCATTAGGTGTCACATTTTGAAATTGGGTTTTTGGACATTAATTTGCTGTTTCTTAACACTACTTTTCTTGCCTTCTGCACCTTCACATACAGTATTCTGCCTAAGATTATATATCTAATTCTGTGGATTCAGAATTATCACAAGAACAGATAAACATTTCATGTCTCTTCTACATACATCATGCTTTAAGTGCCAATCGAGAGTGCTTAGGTTGCAGTACATGTTGCAGAAACAACACGCCTTGGCAGTACCTCACATGTATAAATCAAAAGGGATCAAAGATTGGATTAAACAAAGCATACACATGCCCCCTTGTTCACAAGGTAGGTCTTCTGCATCCCTTGAGAATAATCTTTAAACAAGGCATCTTTTGTCAGAAAACACTGCATACACTAAACTAGCGTTTCTCATGCCTACCAAACCCTTCCAGTTTTCACCTGAACCTAATTTTTTGCTTTTAATTGGATTCGTACCTTAATTAAATGAGTTCTTATCTACTGTAACTGATTTTATATTTTGTTATAACAAACTAGGAATGATTTACAGCATATATGCTAAACGGGGATAATTTGCTTTTTTATCGTAATTTATAAGATTTTTCTCATCATCATCTTCATAACACTTGTATAGGAGTTCTAGCTATTTAAATCATTATTTACTAATCATATGAGTCGATCTAACATTGAGATAGCCACAGCCTTTCAGCATTCAGTGTCATTTGCCCGGGTGCCTACACTGCTTCTGGTTAATTGCAATTATTAGAATGCAATTAAGGGAGAAGAAAAGGAGAATTAATAGAAAAATTACACGAGTTAAGAGCTATGGTGAAAACAGAAGTATTTCTAGAAGTATTTTAAACATTAATAATGTGCTTTCCTGAATTCAAAAAAGAGAAGAAATAAAAGACCAGTTACATAAAGGGCATAATCAATTAAAGGTAAGATGAGTCACTGGTTGTGAAATTGATTGGAAGAAAACCCTACAGCCACAGAGGTCCCACAGGACTGAACTTGGGAACCACTGCAGTAGTTAAGCCATTTTACAGTATTTTTCTTATCCAGTCTTTGTTTCTTTGCTTGTAATCACTGAAGGCTTTATTTAATAGATAAAGTCACACTTGCCTTGATCTTTGTGTCAGTTGTCCTGTTAATGAACTGACGTAAAACATTCAAGTTTTTTAAATGGTTACCACAGGAAGATAAAGAAAATTGGTGTCCATTCCCACTTCTATTTTATAATAAAGTGGTATAAATTTTCTTCCCCTGATCATGATATAATTAATCAAAGGGGGATGCTATGCTATCCTATTGCATTATTTGATCATAGACTCTTAGATACGTTTTTCAGTGCACAAATTAATAGAAGTGTGTCTGAAACACACACTTTCAGCTTGTTCAGTTTTTCTTCATATCTGTGTAGATTGTTCTCTAAATACTCCAAATTTGCAGTGGCATTTCAAAGACATGCCTATTAGATACAATATAACTCATGCATCAAAACAGACCCCCATCAGTGTGAATATAAGCATGTGTGTGACTGTGACCTGCAATTGACTGCCACCCCAATTGTTCTGTGCCTTGCAATTGATGCTGCTAGGATAGGCTCTCCCACATCCAACCTGGAGTGGATTAAAATGGTTTGACAATGGAGATGGAATTGCTCAAAGTAAGTCTTCGTCTTAAACAATTAGGGGGTGACATCCAAAACCTAAAGAAATCATAAAAAGGTGTCCACTTAATTTGCCTAAGATCACTGGGTCTCATGCTGAACGAAAGATCCTCCTTCATAATCATTTCAATGTGAGTCCCCATCTGTTTTTTGAACTTGCTTTATACAGTAAAGGGACCTGGAGCGTGTCACAGAAAATGTGCACAACATCTTTATTCTTTCCATTGATTTTTCTTAATAATTCACACAATATTAACAAGAGGCATTCTTAGTGATTCTCAACATGCAATCACAATTGTGATTTTTTACTCGGAGGTACACTTAAAAAAATTTGCAGTCATATACCACTTGTCTGCGGTGGGTTGGCACCCTGCCCAGGTTCCTGCCTTGTGCCCTGTGTTGGCTGGGATTGGCTCCAGCAGACCCCCGTGACCCTGTGTTCGGATTCAGCGGGTTGGAAAATGGATGGATGGATGGATGGATACCACTTGTATAAAAATATGTGCTGAAATAAAAAGTTTTTTTATGTATATAAAGACTGAACTTACTTACTGTGATTCAGAATACTTACTATTTGTTACAGAAACTGTGGAAATGTTGGGGTCAAATGGACATTTGCCTCGTCCACTTTCAACAGAACCTGTTTCCAAGTCAAATAGTCTATCCTAGTAAAACAAAGCATAAAAATAAAAATGAATTCAATCATCACCAAAACAAATTGCAGTATGCATTATGAAAAGCATACACAGCATATTATCACAGTTGAGTGAACTTTTCCAATGGAGCAAATCAGGGAGTGACAAGGCAGGCTATTTACTAACTAACTGAGAAGAAATGAAAGGCTAGATAGAATACTTATAAAATACATAAGTGCTCTGCCTCTAAATGCTGATGAATGAAGTGCAGAAATCAAAAATTAATAAATCAGGCACAAAATCTTGAAAAAACAAATCATACATCATTGCAATGCCACAGATTTCTATAAATTTCTATAAATTTTATGATTAAACAGGCCTACAATGGCCCTTAAATATTTAGATATGTAGGAGCCTACTGGTCTAGAAGTGAGGATACTGGTGTGGTGCTCATGAGCACCAGATTGCTGAGCAAAATAAGGGATTGGTTTTAAAGTTAAACCTTCTTTTAAAAAAGTAACGTCATTAAGATTATAAAGTCCTAAGGAAACATTTGACTTCTTTTACAAGGAGATACTTTTGGTTTGGTAACCTTTGTGTTTATACATGGATATGGTTATATTAGGAAATGATTCTTGTAAATCATTCTACAGTGTTTCCTTATTCATAGTAATTTGGAAAGGTGGATGACCATGAAATGACTTTTGATAGCACTTTGATTGTGTGGATGTTTATACTACGAAAATATGTAGAACAATGCAAATTATTTAACAATAAAACTAGCATAGGGCTGGTCAAGATTTGAGATCGTCAATATATATTCATCGGGTTGCGTGAAATGGTGGTGTAATGTAGTGCATTATGCTATACACCTGTCAAGCTCTCTTACCATAGAAATGATCTCTGAAAGGCATTCTTGGAAGTGCTTTTACAATATATATACACAATGCATTCAATTTTCTTTTCTTTTCTTTTCTTTATCATTAACAGTACTCATAGCGCTTTTAGGTACATTCGCATATTAGGTAAGAAGCACCTACTGCAATAGTCATGTCTGTCCGTCTGTCAGCATGAAACAACCAGCCCGCAAGAACCAATTTTGTTGAAACTTGGGGCACTTATTCTTCAAAGATTTTGTTGAGGCAGTTCAATTTTCATTGAGATTTCTCAAACAGATTGCGCTGTACAAAGATTTGAAATTTCAAAATCTCCCATTGAAAAGTATTCGCAAATCTATAAACTCATCTGTGTTATAACAGAGAAACATTCTGTGTGACTTCAAATATGAAAAAAGTGATATTTTACAAGGCGTTTATCATTTGTCACGTCATCTTATTCAACTAGGATCTTTTAATCTACCCTCTATAATCCTGTTATATTGAAAAAAACCTAGCTGTCCAAAAATTCTTTGAAATTTGAGGAGAATTTTAAGAACAGTATCTCTAAGAAAGAATGCTGGGCCTGTGCTAATCTTCTATATACTTCAGTTTCTTTGAGTGTCATAAAAATAGTGTCTGATTGTCTGATTTTATTTCATAGTTCTCCAGTTGTGGTGTACATGGTGTTAAAGACAGTTTGGTATCTACTTGCTGCATTTTACAAATGTTCTGCACAACCAGAGTTTAGGCCTGTCCAGGAAAACCACCTGGATAAATATCTGTCTCTGTGCCATCAGTATGTACTCAGATTTTTATAAATGTAAACCCCCAATTGTCAAAAAATAATGTATGTTAAGTTGTTGCTGACAGGAAAATCATGGTAGTGTGCTGCCATTTATGTCACATGACAGCTGTTCTACAGGGTACATCCTAAATTACTTTCTCAAAGAATTTATAACTATCATTGAACTGCAAAAAATCCAGTTATAATTTATTGGCTGTGATAATGTTTCTGTTAGTGGATTGCTCACAGCACACTCTTTTCTGCAAAGGACTGTGTGCTTCTTGCCTTACATCAGGTCCTGTTGAGATAACTGTAATGCAGGTATTTTTACTTCAATAAAATAAATGTTGCATTAGGTTGCTTGTTACTTTACAAAAATAATTGAACTACTTAACACCCATCACTTTTAACACGTTACTGCTCAAGAGATTTTGCTACCGAGCTTAACACTCTACATTCAGATAGATCATCAACATAAATTTAGTATTTTTGAAATATTGAGTCAGTTTATTTCAACCAGGAGAAAGAATAATGAGATAGATTGCCTAACCAGAGCAAACAGAGAGCAACAGACATATGCAGACTAGAAAATTCTAAACTTTAACCTGGTTAAGGGTTGACATGGCCAAATAACCAGTTTACCCTCGGAGAAATTTATGTGTGTTAACCAGGCTTCTCAGAGACCAATAACCCAGTTTCTCTAACCAGAATAAAGGTTTATATGGCATTTTAGAAACCACAGCTCTGTGAATAACCAGGCTAATAAAACACATGTAAATGCCTTGATTTTTGGTTGCTGAAGACAGGATGAGGGTGGCTTATTCTTGGAAAACAATGACAAAAAGAAAGAATATTTTTGTTAAATAAAAAGGCATAGAATAAGAACAAAAATATGCTTGTTATTTTTTGGGATAAAGACTGTTTCTTTAATTTTATTTATACCATTTCATTCTTTTCTTTTTTAGGGTTGGGAACTAGAAACTCTGAATTAAGTAAAAGTTTTCAGAAAAAATTACTTCAAGTCTTTCTGTTTTAATCTGTTCTGTTATTTTCCTTGTCCAAGTATCCGTCTAGTATCATTGACTTGTGGCTGTCTGATTCTTATGAATCTGTCCATGTCGCAGTAAACAGTGGTGGTCTAATTGTGTTAAGCCAGTATCTGGTTTCTGGTTAATTTGACTATGTCTCACTGAATCGATGCTGCCTACTAGTGTTAAGTCTGTTGAATATCACTGAGGACAGTTGACTCACACTAAGGGTAGGATTTTGCCACTTCCTGTTAAATCATCCAAACATATCTGTGGTCTTTGTTTATCTATTTATTTTCAGTATTTGAAATTAAACAGACTGCGGTGGGTTGGCACCCTGCCCGGGATTGGTTCCTGCCTTGTGCCCTGTGTTGGCTGGGATTGGCTCCAGCAGACCCCCGTGACCCTGTGATCGGATTCAACGGGTTGGAAAATGGATGGATGGAAATTAAACAGAAATATCCTTTAAATATTGTCTGCTCATCATTAGCAGTTGATGTATTCTACAATATTCCTGAACAACTATTTTGCATGCCTTAGAAATGAAGCCAGACATGCAGCTCTATTGAGCTTATGAACAACAATTAGCCTAAGAGACAGGACATCAGTTACAAATGTCTTTAATTTTTTTTCCCAAGTACAAAAAAAAACCAAAAACAATAACTTAAAAAAAGTCTAGGACTAATTTATGTGCATGTACAGAATTATTACATTTTTTAATATGTATATGTTTAAATGATTGTGATGGCACCTAATTTGACTATTAAAACCTGCTTCCATACACTGTCATTTACAGTAGGTACTCTAATTTTTAAAAATAAAATTAGGGTTAATCTGGTAATATAATTTAAATTTTCAACCATATAAAGTTTTAAAGTGTGCTATTTTCCCTAGTCTTAGTTTTCATTAATAGAGTGGCTTCATCCCAATATTAATTAACATGCTTGTTTACAGGAATTAGACAGGCAGGTTTTATATATTAATATATTCAAAATAAAAATGTAATGGCATATAAAAAATAAAGACATAATAGCTATTCAAAATTTTGTCAGGTAAAAGAGACTTCATTTCTAATGCATTGTTTAAGATGCACCAAAAAGTGAGCTTGGTAATCTGAATGTTGACTATATGGGTATCTGGTTACTTGAATTGTGATCCATGCCTCTGTAATATCAGATGTTTCAAAAGGATGGATGATTACTGATGAGTATGTTTGCAAGTACAGTCTTACCAAATCTGACCATTTAATATGTGGAACAAAAATTAGAGTAATGTATAGTGAAGGGCTGATAAAATGAATTATTTGGCACATAGATTTATATTATTAATAATAAACAAAAACAAATAATGTTTAAAATGTTTCTGTATATAGAAGTAATCTGTGGAAAGTACAGTACATACAAACTAAAAGGGAGAAAAAATATGTATGTCTTTTCTTTCCATTATGTTACAGAAAAAATATAAACATTAAGGTCTACATCTATATTTACAAGTGCATAAGTCTATGTTAAACTTATATATAAAAGGGAAGTAGTGTTAATTCAGGAAATTAGAGTTTATTCTAACTTGTATTATATTTAAAATAAAATGAAATACATTACAGATGCAGTGCAGAACAGGTAAACTGAGGGCAGTTACTGAGTTTAGATGGGAAACATCATGTTACATAATTACTTCATATAACAAAATGTACATAAACATGAAACAAATTTTCAGTATGAAAAACAGTAAATTAGGGGTGCAGCTACAGTGTCTAAATAAATACCAACTGATGCGGAGAGATTTCAGAATCATGGAGATATACAGCAAAACAGGTTACATGAAAACACATTTTAAATGTACGCTAGAAAAGTATTATCTATAAGTGTGCTATATGAATAAAACAATATTATTGTCTACACCTAGAAGGTTTATGGACTACATTGTCTGGCTAAGACATTATTTCTAAGTGTGAGAAGAAAGCAATATATAAAGTTTATGTTTATTGTTTACAATGCAAATGCTAGGCCACATCTTGAACCATTCATGTACTGTAGTCTTGAGCAACCAGAGAACAGCAGTTATTCATATTCATATAACTACAAACATTATAGGAGAAATATAGTGATCTTTGGCCTGAGTGCTAAATTTGAAATATAGACTAGGAAGAGATTCCTCCATGAAAGGATTTTTGCATGTCAGTGCATTCTGTGAACTCCCCATCTTCCTCCTGGGCCTACTAAAATAACATTGTGCTTTCTTTAGTTTGAGTATTTTGTGTTTGTGATTGGATTATTAGTGAGAATAAAGAGTGCAGTGGATTATTAGAACAACCTACTTTAGTAGCTAGAATAGACAATAGAAAGAATAAATCTGAGAAGCACACCAGAGTGTGCACAAATTGCAATGTTTCTGCCAGCATGAAGATCCTGGTAAGATCTGCCTGCTTGCTGTAAGTCTTGACAATACAGAGACCCTTAGGAAGTGTGAGATCACATAGATTGTAGTGTTTCAGCATAAGAAACTTATTAACATTCAAGATGTTCCTGCAATGAACAGTCTGGCTCAGTAGTGATAATATGAGTTAAGGACAATACTTTGTGCTGTGAGAGGGTCCCCTGAGGTGAAATATTTGATGTCATGAGCCTTCTGAACTTTCCAAAAAAATACAGATCAAGATAGAATTTAATAAATATCAGAAGGGAAGAGATATTTGAAAGACAATCCAAATGCAAGCAGTCAGATGCAGCAAGCGTAGAATCATTGACATAAGAGATCATTATATCGCAGACAAAACTTAAACTTGAGGTCATTACAGAAACAAATTGTTGGAGCCTGAAATGTATCTTTTTAATCATTTTTCTTGGACAACAAAGACATATTTTTAAAGAGTCTGTCAAAGTTTTGATGCTTTCAAACATGTCCCATTATGTCTACCATAATGTCACATGCCACAACCTTCCTTGTGCACGTGAATAGTAAAAAAAAAGATACAAAAACAGATTATTATATCTTTTGTTTGAATTTTTACACAAGGAGCTTCCAGAATGGGCTCTTTGACTCAAGTGAATAGTGGAAAATTTGAAGATATTACACATCCTTGGGAGTGTGGCACCATTTTGGCTAATGGAGAACAATTAGAAGACAGAATTTGAAGAAGACAAGAACTGAATTGAGAGAGATGCTGCACCACTCTGTGGTAGTTGGGACAGCAAGCCACAAACAAAAGATGGTGTGGTGATACCACTGAGTGAAGCTCAGTGGCACATGCCACTAACATTTAGTAGGAGAGGCTGAACAATGTAACACAATGCTGAAATTTGAGAAAAAGTCTAGACTCTTATAAGAGAAGAAAGACAGTAAACCTCCGGCAGCAGAGGTGTCAAATAAAATTAGATGACAATACTTGTGTGAAGAGATGAAGTATTATATCACACATAGGCAGTGGGACCAGCTGTAGTGATAGTCCAGGATAAGTGTAGCTCATTGAGGAAGGATGAGACTTATGGTTTACCTGCAATGAGAAAGAAAGTGCAGGCCCTCCAGTATCTTCACAGCTACACTCCAGGGAATACCTACTGTATGCAGCATATTCATACAAACAGAAGTAGATAAATGGGGCACAATACCAAGCTCAGAGAACTCCTAATTTATCCTAAAATTAAATTATAGTTAAATTAATGATTTTAAATTTCTGAACTTCTAGTGAAAAAGGCATGCAACACCTTTTGAGAAAAAAAAAAGATAAAAACAAAATTGTAAGCTAAAGGAGCCATATCTTTAAACTCTAAGCAAGTGAAACTTAGATCAAATGAATTGATGCTGATATGAAATGTAAAAGGATCAAGTGACAAAATTTCTTCCTGCAGCAACGAGCTCTTCCACATCATTTGGAGGCTTCTATTACTTGTATTTAGACAACCTTCACAGGCAGCACAATACCTATACATAATGGCTCATACTAAACCAGTAATATTTATTGGCAGCTACCATCAATGTGTACATAAATAACAGTATTGGCCTTATGTTGTATTACAGTGCCTAGTTAGTGTGCTAAATATTTACAGTATGTTTATAAATGTGTTCTGAACTTCAGTGGACTTGCTTAATCTGGTTTTAGGGCTGCAGAGAACAAGAGCATATTTGATCACAGGAAGGAACAAATTCTGGGCAGTGCTCAGCGGTAATTAACATTAAAACTTTATTTAGCTGAATATCATTATCTTTCTAGATTGGAAAATAATGTTACCAATGCTTTCTCAAAATTCATCTATAATGAGAAAAATATTTTAACATAAAACAAGCTTTGTATTATAGAGATACAGCTTTCTTTAAATTATACATTGGATTCTTCACTCATGTGAGATTAATTTTATGGAACTTTATTGCCAGTGTGTGGCACAAGGCAATAGACAACATCAATCAGACTAAAACCTAGTCCATTGAAGCCTACGGTTTGAATGTTATGTTATAAATGTTAAACATAGCAATACCGGGCTATTCAAAATTAAAGAGCAGATTTCAAAAATTTATTTCAAACAAACATTATAAGACTGAAACACATTCCAGACATTACCAGAAAGAGGAGAGTTCAAAGTTTAAAATCCCACCTAAAAGTACCAGTGAATGCTACCGAGCGCTGTTTCTCATTTACAGCGACAACACCACAAGATCTGGCGTTACCTGAATGACACCATTCCAAGACAATGGATTAGAAGAGGTGGACAACAAGATCTTGCTCATTGTCTATGGCCTCCCAGGTCTACAGACCTTACCCACTGCGATTTTTATCTATGGGGGTACATTAAAGAAAGAGTGTTTGTTCCACCTATGCCCGCTAATCTTCAAGATTTGCAACATCGAATTGAGGAAGCTGTGAATTCAGTGACTAGGGACACGTGTGTGTCAAGAAATGGTCTAATGTTTTGATGTTTGTTGCGCTACACATGGTGTTCATGTTGAGCGCATGCAACCTCAAGGACCATAGGACCAAACTTTGAACTTTCCTCTATCCAGTGATGTGTGGAATGTGTTTCTGTCTTATACAGTTTGTTTGAAATAAATTTTTGAAATCTGCTCTTTCATTTTGAATAGCACTGCTATTGCTTATGAAGTACTGTCAGATAAGATCTTTTGAATCTGTAGCTTAAGAAAACAAACAGACAATGAAACAAAGCTGACTGCAGAAAAAGGCTGCGCATTATAAAATTGACATAAACAGAATTAATCAGATTTCCTGATGTCATGCCACCTATCCATATGTTGAACAGGCAATTTTTATTTCTCAAAGGTCATTTTAATTTTGAGCTAAAGCAGTCTTCTTTCTGTTTTGTACTTATGTGTAAGTTAATTAAAGTAAAGGGTTCTGCTTTTTGTTAAGTATGTCAGAAACTTCAGAACCTAACCCAAAGGAATAGGAGCAACTGGCCACAGTAATTACACAGTTACGCCCACTAAGAAGGTTTTTTTTTGTATGTAATTTAAATGGGTATGATTTAAAATTGACAAAGAGTATTGTAATTTTGGATTCAGTGGTAGAGTAAAGGACAAATGTTCATTAAATAAAAGAAGACGAGGATTTCTGTATTATAGGCAAAAGTTGAAAGAATTTGTGAACATCTACAGTGAATGTCAGTAATAATTATATATTATTATTCTTTTGGTAATTTATGCATGTAGAAAACAGTAAAAACAATATACCACATGTTGTGATCATTGTGCATATAGTCAGATGATGAGATGGCTACATTTCCTCCTTCATCAGCAGAAGAACACAAAAAATGCAGCTTATTTAAATTACAGAGATTTTAAAACTGTAGAAGTCACCCTTGATTCCTGAACACATTTGGATGTATCTTATAGATATTTTCCTAGCTATTCACAAAAGTCACCATTACATTTTCCCATCATGTGTCATTCTATTGCAATAGCCTATTTTTGTTATTTCCTGTCATAAGTATAAATATACAGTACAACAGTTACAACATCTGTGGTAATCTTAAAGTACTGGCACTGCTACTAGGAATGCAGCTCAGATATACCAAGTACTGCTGTTTAACAGGATAACCATGCTAAAAAGAACTTGCCACTCCATAAACATTTGGTTCTAATGTGACACATAAACCACTTGTTGACCCAAACTTGTACTGATGAAAACTTTTGTGGAAACGTTAAACAATCAAGATGAAGAATTTCAATTTTCAATATCTGAGACAGATGTTTTCATGAATAACTGATTTAATTCTGGAAGTCATTTTTGTTGGTCCACAAATTAGACACATCATCAATGATAAGCAGTTAAATGATCTGCCAACTGGGTTAGAGGAAAGCATGTGGAAGGCATTGTGAAGAATTTTCTTGGAAGCTGCAGAGCACCAGACTCTGTTCATCTAGTTGCCAACGTGCTTCAAGCAAACAAGACCATGAAGGGCAACATGTTAGTGAAGATTTGTTTTCTGCATTCACACTTGGACACATTCCCTGCTAATCTTGGTGCAGTCAGTGATGAACATGGTGATAGTTTTCAAAACGACATTGCAATGATGGAAAAGCAATATTAGGGCAAATGGAAATCGATCATTGATGTCCAAGTATTGTTGGACACTGAAACATAAAGCATCAGATGCTGAGTATAAATTAATTCTGTAGTGAAACATTTTTTAGCTCAATTGATCTGATAAAATATGTCAGTATCATTAAGCGATTAAATACACTATAATCAATAAAAAATAATTTCATGTTTCTCCTAATTCCAAAACAAGATATATTCAATCTGATATTGTATGTGCGATCAGCTTGAAGTTATCTTTCATGATCACCAAAGATTTTTCAGGAAGCAAATCTTTTACCCAGTGTTATTTATTTACTTGTTAAAACAAAGAAAGCAATAAAAGTGCCAAGAGCTGTCCTCTCCTGTAGCCAATTAGAAATGATTATTGAAAGATTTTGAATTCTTTACTGGTCATTTATATTGCATGGTACAAGAGGTGTAGCTTCTACCAAACATATGACAATTTTGTAAATCTGCAATTAATTTCTTTATTTTAAGAAGACTCTATTAACAGATGGAGGATAGGAACTGAACTAGAATTAGATGGAAAATGATTTACTACAGCAAAGTGACAAGCAATGCAGAGAACAGATGTAAAGCAGAGTGGGAATTCAGTGTACTTTAAGTTTAGCACAACATGGATTAGAGATAGAGCACAAACAAAATATTGTTAGTATAATGTATAACATACAGTATATATCTGTAATTCATTACAGAGCCATTTAATTCTTCACAGCATAGAGCTGCATCAAATTCTGCCAAGTGAAACAACAATAAAACAACAGTAGATGAATATAAGACAAAGAACAAACATGACTAGAACACCAGGCCCTGGCATTGTGACCTCACCCCTACTGGCTCAGTATAGAGTCACCAGTTACTCTAACACATGTGTCACAGCAATTTAGGAGAAAATGAGAAGACTTGGAAAAAGCATGTGGAAAAATAAGCAAAATTCACACAAACAGTGATGAGGTCAGGAATGAAACTCGGTTCATTTGAGCTATGAAGTTGAAGCCCTAAGCTGTATGCCACTACACCACACCCAACTGAAATATGAAAAACAAAAAAATGCACTGGTTCTATGTGAATGTAAGTTTGAGTGAGCAAACTCGTAATGAATTGGTACACAGTCTCCATGTGTCTGTGTAGATTGCTCTCGGGGCTGTTCGTTTTTTCCACCCACATCCTGAAACACATGTGTGGTAAGTTAACTGTTAGCTATATTGACCCCTGTGTGAGTGGGCCTATCCAGGTTTAGTGCCGGCCTTGTCACCAATGTGTTTGGGATAGAACATAGCCCATTTTACAGCTCTGGATTGGATTAAGTACCTTGGGGAATGTTATCTGGTTTCCCGCCTTGGGATTAAGAGCTCATTATTAATTCCAGGTTAGAAGAGGTGAGAGAAGACACTCTCACAAGACAGTCCGTGCATAGTGGGTGAAACAGCACAATATATGACCAGGGGTGTACCTTATTGGCTAAAGCCCTAACTGCCTAGCAGGCAAATCCTTGAGTCCAGGTGAAGGTGTTATATATTGCTAAAGTATGGAACATATGTGTAAGATTTATGGTCAGTGGCAAAAGGAAAGCATTTTAGCAATATTCCACTAAGCTAAAGAGGCATTATACTGTGAACATCATTTTGGATGTTAACAAATTAGTAATGATAACTTGAAAGTATGCTTTTTAGCATAATTAAGGCAAACACATATAAATAACCTTAGTTAACTCAAAGGAAAAATAATGCTAGATGAACAAAGCCATTTAATTCAGCACAGTGCTTATCACTGTTACCTTACAGATTCAGTGTCCTGGATCCAAATTCCTTCATCAGTTGTTATATGTATTATAATTACACATCCTCTCTGTATCTGTATGGTTTTTGCTTCAGTTCTTCTGGTTTTCATCATATTTTCCAAAGACATACAGTATTTGGTGAATTGATGCCTTTAAATTGACCCACTGTGGAGGTGTGTGTGTCTGTGTGCCCTGGAATAGACTGATACCCTGTCTGGTTTTTTTTCTGTCATGTACAATTTGTTGTCAGAATAGGCTGCAGACCCCCAAGTCCCTGAATTGGATTGTGAGGTTTTGAAAACGAATTATATGAACTTACAGCTATGTAAGAAATACAGCAGGCTTTTTAGAATTCTGTGATACTTATAACCCACTTTTAAGATTCCAGCCTTAAGGCCTGTGGTGACAGAACTGGATTAAGCAGGAAAAAAAGGATCAAATGATGAAAGGACTGTTATGATCAACATTTACTGGTTACAAGCTTGTGAAAACGCAAGTACACAAACTTTTAAAGGCTACTACTTTATACTGGATAAATGACAAGGTAAAATCTGTTATGATTAGTTTGACATGTGAGACTTGATTTGTGTCATTTCAGCTGTTTTTGTGGATTACATGACTGGTAAAAGTGGGTATGTTTAGTTTCTTACATGTCAAAGCTGTTCTGAAAGAGAAAGGACTTTAATGTATATTTTTAAAAGATTTTTATTAAATTTTGAGATTTACTAATTTCAGTGAAAACTAATGAAACTGCATAATTGTAATTCTATGCTGCTAAAATTACTGATTTTGGGTGAAAGGGGATGGCATGTGCTTAAATGAACATATTATACATTAACTATAATAGGATTTTACACTAGTGAGAATGGAATGCAGAACAGACAAGGGTACAGATTTGTTCTGACAAGCGCGGTACGGATTTTAGTGATATGTGAATGGTCAGCATTAGTCAGGCCCCAAACTGCATAGCAACAAAAACAGAACTATAATCCTGTCCGTTCTTATCAAAATAAAATGTAGCTGTAAAAAAAAAAAAGTATGTGATTGTTAAGGAGGTTGCTTGAGTTTTATAGAATTCAGGACAAATAAATGTTCACTAGATGACTGGTGAATTTGACCCAAATACTAAAACAGAATCTGAACAGCTCTGCATGATGGGTGCACATAAGCTTAATGATTCAATATACAAATATAAAATAATTTAAATGTATCTCTTCTTTTCAATAATTCTTCCTGCAGGCTAACCACTGAATCCTGATCATCATTAAACCTCATATCTTCTGTCTTCTTTCTCTCTTCCTTCAATCCTCTATTGTCCAAAGCCCTACTCCATTCTTCCAGCTTCCTCTCCACTTTCTCTGTTCTGGTGCTACACAACATGATGTCATCAGTAAAAACCATGTACCTGGTGGATTGGCCTTTTATCCCATGATTCAACACCAGTGATATATTCATAACGAAAGCGAGAAATAGAACAAAAAATATTGTTTTTCGTTTTACAAGCACGAGAAATGAACTTAAGGCAAACTGAGAAACTAAAATTAAATAAAAATAAAAATTTGTGATATGTGAATAAACTAAAATGAGAACAAAAATTGGGTAAAAATGAAAAAAAAACAGCAATAGCATTTTCATTCAATCCAGTTGAGTCATGCAGAGGGGTTGTTTGTTGGTCACCCTAAGCATTCAGTTAGGTTGCGCTGTTTACTATGCGGTGATCTTGTAACTTGGGCTTATTATAGTCATGTGATGCAACTTCCGTAAAGGGCAGTTGTTTGTTTATTGAGCACATTTGGTTCATCGGGTTGAAGCAGTAGGCATATGTGATTGACGATGGTGAGTTTTGCACATATCTTTGTGGTTAGAAAGCAAAAAAGTAACATGAAGGAGAATCAAAAGTAAATGTATTTTTCCCTTTAATGCCAGTAACTGTTAGCAGATGAACTTAACAGTTATATGACTTCTTCACATAGTATCCCTATAGTTTGAAGCACATCTTGTATCATTCCACTAACTTCTTTATTCCTTTGAAAGAAGAAGATTTTTGACTGCTTCCAAATCCAGAAATACCCTACTTCCTTAACCTCATCATCAGAGGTAAATCATGGTTTTCAAGTTGCCTTTACTTTTATATCCTTGTACATTAAATTATTGATTGGAAATGCATATAAAACTATTCACTTGTTTTACATAAAGGTAGTATTCTGAACAGGCAAAATGCAATATAAATAGTCCAAAAGTTAAAGAGATTGTCTTTTACATTAAATATTATTGTTAAATAACTGAAAAAAATCACAAGGTTTTATCACAACTGCAGTTTCAGAAAATAATGAGCTACTTAAGGTGAATCTAATTATCCCAGCTGTACAATGCATATTTTATGATTTTTTTTGCAAATTACACTAATTTTCTATTTACTAATGTTTACAGATAGTCAGAAAAAATGTCTCTTTTAATGATGAGTTTTTAATACCAGTAAAGGTTGACCTAAAGGTTGCCAAAAAAAAAAGTTTCATTAAATGAGCCGTGTAATGTTATAATAAATGTTCAGATGTCATTTTCTATTGAGGAAAGCAAATGCCAAAAGTAAATGAAATAAATGAAAAAAGTAATAATCTACCGTGATGCTTAACAATTAAAGCCACTGGAGACAGATGTTCATTTTCATTCCATTTGTACTGAGTTAATTAATTCATTATTTATGTGATTGTGAAATACAGTAGACATCTGTCTGACTAACTTTATAAAATAATTGTTGTGCACCATAGTTAGGCCAAATATAAAAGACCACTAGTATCATTATTTATTTCTCACAAAATTGCATATAATTTCTATTAATATTATTGAATTTGTCAATGCCCAGAAGGATGGTTAATTCTGAAAATAAAACTTGAATTTAAAAATATATTTAAAACAAAAAAGGCCCCATAAATTGTACATTAGTCAAATCAACAATTGTATCACCGTTCTTCTGGTTCTATGCTCCTTGATATAAGGATCATGGGCACAGCTCCTTTTTGACCCCAAAGTTGCCTCACTTTACTCTATACCAGGGGTGGGCAGATTCAGTCCTGGAGGGCCGCAGTGGTTGCAGGTTTTTGTTCCAACCCAGTTGCTTAATTAAAAAACAATCCTTGTCGATTATTTAATTTCATGGCTTGTTAGTGCTTTAACTCTACCATGTCAGGTCATTCTCATATCCTAGATTTATTTTCCTTTCTAAGGATATCATCCAAATGATTTGAAGTCTAAAACAGACGAGTAATTCTCAGTGCTTCACTTTTTTCTCTTCACTTTCCTTCCAAGTATTTAATTAAACCAAATAGTGCATGAAAAATACACACAGGTGTAAATGAAAACAAGCTAAATGGAGAAATGCTGGTCTCTTTTGTCATTTGCATGGTATTGCTAATTAGGAGAAATTAAAAGCCAAGAATACAGCTGTTTAAGACTAAAATAAGCAATAAGGGTTCAAAATCTTAACGAGTGAGACAACTAAAGTGAAGCTGAAGTGTTACTTGAGCAATAAGGGCTTCTTATTAAGCAATTGGGTTTGAGCAAAAACCTGCAGCCACTGCGGCCCTCCAGGACTGAATCTGCCCACCCCTGCTCTATACAAGTGGATCTCAGCCTTTATTCCTCCAAGGCCCCCCCAGTGTACCATGAGAATACACAAGGGTGCACTACATAGACCTTGATTTTAAGGTGACTCTGACAAAGGTGCATGTTTTTGAGCTTACATTTAAAAAAAAATCACATCTGCTGCTAGTTCTGATACTCTGTCTGTGTGATTTTAATACATAATTTCAAAACAGACTATGTTTTTATTAAGTTATTTTTGCTAGTGAATACATTTCTTAATCTACAGTACATACAGTATGTATCATGCAAAATTGATTGACTGGCTAAGCAACTCATTGACTCGCTCATCAACAAAAACACTATTTCTCATTTAGTTAAAAAGCTGAAATTTAGCAGTATGGTATAGGATTTGAGAGCATGTTTTTTGCAAACAAAGGATGGAGCAGAAACAACTGATAGGCTGAACAGTAGCACTAACTTAAATGGGTGGATGAACAACTAAAGAACAGGTGGTGTCTAGGACAGGAAAATAGGGACAAAATCATATTTGGTGTCTACAGTCAGGTTATGAAATGGAAAGTGAAAGTTTGGTGAGGCTCCAGAAAGATGCAAAAATCAATGGTTAGCAAGCAAGTTATAAACCTTGAGTGTCAGTACCAGGTGCTGTGGCTATGAATAGGTGTCTCTCCGACAGAAGCAAAAACTGATTCAGACAAAAGTAGAGGTGGAAATGGTGTCCTCCAATCCATGACCAGCAAGGAGTGATGCAGTGGCATCGGGAGGGTGGTACAGCCTTCAAAGGCTTTTGCCTCTCAGTTATATAAATGACAATAGTGTCTATCATATACAATATAGCCTCTGAACAACGTTATACCATTATAAGAATGTTTGCAAAAGCTCAAAGGGATCTCTCCACTCCCTTCTGCTGTTTGATTTTACATACATATAATACCACACACAAAAATTACAGAGGGGACTAAGACCCTGATACCTGCACATCCCAGAAACACCTCTGGATGGACGGTGTCAGTTTAAAGTTAATGGGTAATCCTTGAGCTACTCCAATGTAATATACATTTGTATCTATGGACTTTGAAAGGGGACTTCACACTCCAACTTACATTTACTTGCATCTTCTTAACTTTGAACAGGGATGCTCCACCCTTCCGTTTTCCAAACATTCTTTGTATTGATGCTTGAAATCATCTGGAACTTCTCAATTTTTTGCTTTTGTTTACTAGCACTCTTAGATGCATACCCACACTTATAATGGTCATCCATTCCACTCTGTCTACCTCCAGCCCTTGGATGGACACAGAGCTGGTAACTTCAATTGAGACTACCACTTTTCATTCACTTAACTTGGACAATACCCTAGTGTTGGTCTTAGATTATGTCACTTAAAATTCTAATGAAAAAGCAACAGAAACTGCGTTGTGACCCTCAAAACTACTGCTCCCTGCTCCTTACTCTTCATGTTAATACTGTACATCAGTGTAACACATAGGGTAGCGGCACTTATGTATACTCACTTCAAGAACTGCTTTGCATATGCATTTACAACTGCATATTTTCAAGGGGGACTACATACAAATGTCGAAAAAATGAAGAGAAATACTATGAATGACTCAAACAAATGAATATCATAAACATCTAATAATGATAGTAATACGTAGTCAGATTTCACATTATTCCTACTGATTACTCATTTCAATTAAAAAAAATACAATTTCCTGTAAAGTTGTGCTTTGAATTGGTTACATTTCATTTGTTTTTCCATTTGCAGCACAGACATGTGAAGTGATGTGCTCACTATCACACAGTGTCAGTAGTGGGATTTGAATTCACAAACTCAGGGTTACACGCATGTATTCTGTCTTGTTCCTATTGACCTTCATTCCTCTCCTCTCTAGAGCATATCTCCACCTCTCCAGGGTCTCCTCAACCTGCTCCCTACTATCGCTACAGATCACAATGTCATCAGCAAACATCATAGTCCATGGGGACTCCTGTCTAATTTTGTCTGTCAAACTGTCCATCGCCATTGCAAATAAGAAGGGGCTCAGAGCCGATCCCTCCAACTTGAATGCATTCGTCACTCCTACCGCAGACCTCACCACTGTCATACTTCCCTCGTACATATCCTGTACAACTTTTACATACTTCTCTGCCACTCCCGACTTCCTCATACAATACCACAGCTCCTCTCAAGGCACCCTCTCATATGCTTCCTCCAGGTCCACAAAAACGCAATGCAACTCCTTCTGGCCTTCTCTAACTTTCTCCATCAACATCCTCAGAGCAAACATTGCATCTGTGGTGCTCTTTCTTGGCATGAAACCACACTGCTGCTCACTAATCATCACCTCACTTCTTAACCTAGCTTCCACTACTCTTTCCCATAACTTCATGCTGTGGCTCATCAATTTTATTCCCCTGTAGTTACTGCAGTCCTGCACATCCCCCTTATTCTTAAATATCGACACAAGTACACTTCTTCTCCACTCTCCAGGTATCCTCTCATTTTCCAAGATTCCATTAAACAATCTGGCTAAAAACTCCACTGCCATCACTCCTAAACACCTCCATGCTTACATAAGTATGTCATCTGGACCAATGGCCTTTCCATTTTTCATTCTCTTCATAGCTGTCCTTACTTCCTCCTTGCTAATCCGTTGCACTTCCTGATTCACTATCTCCACATCATCCAACCTCCTCTCTCTCGTTCTCTTCATTCATCAGTCTCTCAAAGTACTCTTTCCATCTGCTCAATACACTCTCCTAGCTTGTGAGTATGTTTCCATCTTTATTCTTTATCACCCTAACCTGCTGCACATCTTTCCCAGCTCGGTCCCTCGGTCTAGCCAGTCGGTACAGGTCCTTTTCTCCCTCCTTAGTGTTCAACCTCTCATACAACTCATCATATGTCTTTTCTTTAGCCTTCTCCACCTCTCTCTTCACCTTGTGCCTTATCCCCTTGTACTCTTGTCTACTTTCTGCATCTCTCTGACTATCCCACTTCTTCTTTGCCATCCTATTCCTCTGTATACTCTCCTGTATTTCCTCATTCCACCACCAGGTTTCCTTTTCCTCCTTCCTCTTTCCAGATGTCACGCCAAGCACCCTTCTTGCTGTCACCCTTACTACATCTGCTGTAATTTCCCAGCTGTCTGGTATCTCTTCACTGCCACCCAGTGCCTGCCTCACCTCCTCCCTCAACTCAGCCTTGCAGTCTTCCTTTTTCAACTTCCACCATTTGATCCTTGGCTCTGCCCTCACTCTCTTCCTCTTCTTGATTTCCAACGTCATCCTACAGACCACCATCCTATGCTGCTTAACTACACTCTCCCTGCCACCACTTTGCAGTCTTCAATCTCCTTCAGATCAACTCTTCTGCATAAGATGTAATCTACCTGTGTGCATTTTCCTCCACTCTTGTAAGTACAGTAATCCCTCACTTATCATGGGAGATAGGTTCCAAGGCCGACCGCGATAACTGAATTTCCGCGAAGTAGGGACACCATATTTATTTAATTATTTAACGTGTATTTGGACGTTTTTAAACCCTCCCTGTATTGTTTACAACCCACCCTTTACTCTATTAATAACAGGGACAACTGCTAAGCAATATGAAATCAGTAGATAAGTTTACACTTACTGTATAGCGAAGTACACGTAGCTATATATGACGTGATGATGGTGATGAATATGCTGTGCAGTAAAAATGATGACGATGAAGGTGATAATTCCCTGAATGCAGTAGCAAGAGCACATTAATGCTGAATGAGTGAGATGAGACTTCCTGGTTAATGCAGCACTCCGTCGCTGAGCTAATCAGCAGCACACAGGAACTTAACTGCGTGCTCTGATTGGGTAGCTTCTCAGCCATCCGCCAATAGCATCTCTTGTATGAAATCAACTGGGCAAACCAACTGAGGAAGCAAATACCAGAAGTAAAAAGACCTATTGTCCGCAGAAACCCGCAAAGCAGCGAAAAATCTGAGTTATATATTTAGATATGCTTACATATAAAATCCGCGAAGTCGTGAATCCGCGAAAAGTGAACCGCGAAGTAGCGAGGGATTACTGTAACCCTATGTAACCTTCTTCATTCCTCTCCTTGACACCATACCTACCCATCATCTCCTAGTCTCCACTGTTCCCTTCACCAACATGCCCATTGAAATCCGCTCCAATCACCACTTTCTGTCCCTTGGGTACACTGTTCATCACTTCATCCAACTCACTCCAAAAATCTTCTTTCTCACCCATTGCACACCCAACATGCGGTGCATATACACTAACAACATTCATCATCACACCTCCAATTTCCAGCTTCATAATCATTACTCTGCCTGACACTCTTTTCACCTCCAAAACACTCTTGACATACTGTTCCTTCAGAATAACTCCTACCCCATTTCTCCTCCCATCCACACCATGATAGAACAATTTGAATCCACCTCCAATCCACCTTGCCTTACTCCCCTTCCATTTAGTCTCTTGCACGCACAATATATCAACCTTCCTTCTGTCCATCATATCTGCTAACTCTCTCCCCTTACCAGTCATACTGCCAGCATTCAAAGTTCCTACCCTCAGTTCCACTCTCTTTACTTTTCTCCTCTCCTCCTGCCTCCGGACACATCTCCCCCCTCTTCTTCTCCTTCTTCTTCATCGGCCAACAGTAGCCCAATTTCTGCCAGCACCCTGTTGGCTAACAGTACTAGTGGCTGTTGTTGTTAACATGGGGCTCGACCGATCCGGTATGGAAATTTGTATTGTTGTCCGCATATTGATTTGGCAAAATTTTACACTGGATGCCCTTCCTGACGTAACCCTCCCCATTTATCCGGGCTTGGGACTTTTAAAACAATAAAACACGCAAAATATTTCAGCAGCTAGCAGACTGAAGCATTATCAATTGCTCCGGGGCCAAGTACCTGTGTGTTACTGCATAGGGATAACTAATAGAGACAAAGTGGAATTAGTCATCTAATTGACTGAAACCTCTCTGGAAGCGCCCCCTATGTTCCACAACTTTCTAGGGGGTGCTGTCCAGAGGCTGGCCACTCATAAATTAGATTTATGGTTAGATAGATTTATGGGTGAATCTAAATTTTCTTGTTATGAGATACAGTCGTTTGGAAATCTAAGTAAATGGGATCTGAAATTGCACAAGATTCAGAAGATGATTTAGCAGTAATACTTTTTAAATATACAGTTTGTAGTAGATTATTCAAATATTTTGTTTTATTTCCTTAACATTAGATGCATGGAACCTGATTTTGTGAAACTCATACAAACAAAATGGCAATATAAATACATCATTAAGATAACAGCAGCTATCATTCCTCAAAAGCTTCTTAACTGACAACTTAACAGAAATAAACACATATTCACTACATTAGTGTAAAAACTCTGCATGTCAAAGATAGGATGTTTATGCATCTTACAGGTTGTAAATGAATAAGAAATATGGTAGTCTTGGTATTATCTGCTGTTTACTAGGGAAAAGGAGAGTGAACAGAAGGTGGGCTATGAATGAGAGCTGAGAAATCCAAATCTCTGTCTGAAAAAGCAAAGTTAACCTAACAAACTAGATGGACAATATGGTCTCTTCTTGTTTGTCAAATTTAATTTATTCTTATAAGTCCACAGTGAGCGCATGGTAATGAAAATCAGCAGCTATAAATTTGAAGTCATTGTCCACTCCACGAAGGTAAAGGGTAAGCAACAAGATTCCACTGTGTTCAGGTACCCTGGGTCTCCTTTATAATTGAAGAAGGCAGTGATCATGAAACTGACCGTAAATCTGTGCAGCGACAATTCTGAGGATTTTTATGCTGGTAGATGACACTAGGGCCAGACTGAGGAGAATTTGTAGAGATTATATATGTCAGATAGCCTGGCAGGGTCCCGGAATTTCCAAGGAGATGCTGGAAGAAGTTGCCTAACTGCCTAGCATGTGTCCTAGCACCGTTCACAATTTGGTTACCATGACCCCAATCAGGATAAGCACAGTAAAAAGAATTAGGATGAGGTATGTGCAATCTTCTTATATAATACGCTACCGTGGCTGTCCATTTGTCTGTCTAGGATTTTAAATCACCTGTAGCTCGCAAACCGTTTGAACTATTGACCTGAAATTTAGTACACATATAATACATGACCTCTACTATGCGCTTTCAGGGTGAAGATTGACCTCCAAGGTCAAAGGTCAACCCAGGAAGATCAAGCTCAAAAATCAAATAACCTGCAGCCTGAAATTTGGTTCACATATACTACGTGAAGTCTACTGTCCGCTTTCAGGGTGATGATATTTATTACTCTTTTTATTTTTATTTTATTTTATTGCAGAATCAACTCTCGGCAGCGGTCAGCAGGGTGGCTGTGTGGCACACGCATACGGGCGCTGTTCTCATCCCTACCACCTTCGCCATCACTTCCTCTATCTCTTCATATCTTAAATCATTCTTGAGGCAGATTGAAGACTTAAGTGCCAGCTTAAGTGAAAAATTAAAGAAAACATACTAAGTAATTGCAACACAAACACTGACTTAATCAGTTTTAACGTGAAAACATGCTGACGAAAGAAGAGAAGAAGTGGGCCACTAGGGTGGTGAAAAGAAGAGCTGCTCAGGAAACAGCAAGCGTGTTAACCTCTGAGCAAATGAATGCTAAACGTACAGAGAAAGAGGAGGAAAGCTAGGAATGCTCAAGTCATGTATATTCACTGCATGTTATCATGCAGTATGCCGTTACTGGTTTAACAATAATTCAGATAAACAGTGAAATGTTCCACAGCCTAGGAAATTTAAATTAAACTTCCACATGTAATATGCAAGAAATAATTTGAAACTTGTTATTGCCCAGTTTATTACAGTCTCCAACAACATGCCTGATGTGTAATTGTACTATAATAAAGTTGATTAATAGAGACTGACTGACCTTTTGCAAGTGTAAAGAAATTACTTCTTTTCTTCTGCAAATAACTTCTTTTCTTGAGTTTATTTCATTGTGAATACTTCCCTTTAGGTATTCTTTGGATGTTTGATTTAATTTATCAGTATTCTGACTCATGCCTTGCTGAACTAACACAGAAGTTGAGGGGTTTTAAAAATAAACAAATTAAATGTCCAAGGAAATAAGAAGTAAAATAAATTATGTAAGATAAATCCTAAGGGGGAATGCTCCAAAGAATGATGAATAATTCAATGATGTGATTATTCAACACTACTGTTACTTTATGCTTTATAAACAGAAATGAATGCAAAAATGAAAAAATGTTTCTTTTACAAATTGTAAATCAAAATTCCTCTTTTGACATTACATTTTTAAGATGTTGAACAATTAGAATAGTTTTGGATTATTTTTCAAAAGTTTTAGTTTCAACAGGTACTAGATTGTACATGTCTGTTTTAGTTCTGTTTTACTCTTGATGTAATAATCATAGTCAAAAATGCCAGCTAGATATTTTTGGTTTAATAGACTAACTGTTCAGAATGTGCAGATTTTCTTCATATTTATTGTCAGCTTTCCAGGTAGCAAGTGACTTACATTGCTTTTATGCTTTTGACGTTTGTAATTAAATATCTGTCCATTGATATATCCATTGCTAGAACAACCTACCTCTAGTGCCTCCGCAATTGTAAAAACTCTCAGCAACATCAGGTGCAAGGAAGAAACCAACACTGGATAGAAGACCAGTCCACTGTAGGGCACTATGACACACACACACACACACACGCACACACACACACACACACACACGCACACACACACACACACACATATATATATATATATATATTCATATTGTGCCAGTTTAGAGTCACTAATTAAGGTAATACAGACAGAGGCGTAGCTAGGGTTTTCAGCACCCGGGGACAGCTGAAGATTTCATGCCCCCTCTTGTTTGCCAAAATGCAATGGGGAAGGGAAATTTGGCACCCCCTGGATGCTGCGCCCGGGGACAGATGTCCCCCTTGCCCCCCCTAGCTACTCCACTGAATACAGATACATTTTTGGAACAGTGCACAAAAGCATAGTAACCTGAGAATACCCAAAAAGTTATTGGGCACATATATGGATGAAATATTGATACTGCATGGTCAGAAATCGAACCCTAATCATTTGAGCATAACACGGTGTTAGCCAACCCATACAGTAAGAAAGCTACAATACATTTTGTAGCAAAGTGCAGGGTGGCTTAACAGATTCCTGGATTAGCTCAGCAGTGTTGTGGCTTCTGTTAATTTGCTTTTGACTTTAAATTCTTACAGACACTTATCTGCATCTACAAAAGTGTAATCCATTTTGTGACACCCGCACCCTGCTCATACCTATTCAAAGTCACGCAAAGTAGGCAGCAGCAATAAACAGTTCTGTGATGCCCTTAGATCTCTAGGATCTTAACGTGTCCTTCACTGAATGGATCGATGTTTGTCTACCCGGCTCCAAGTGGTGTGGGTAATTCGTTACACCCCATTCGTGATGGGGGCTGGGGCTTGCAATTGCTTCCCATGAACGAAGAATTCCCAGTAAGTGTGAGTTATAAGTCCCTACCACTAATTGGATAGATTAGTGAGGTCCTCAGATCGGTGCTGACACAGTCGCTCACAGTCTTTGTTGGAGCCCTAGAAGACAATCAAATTTGACTATAGAAGAGGTAAAAGTCGTAGAAAGTTTTACGTTAGGTGAACCTGCTGAAGAATCATTACCAAACCTCGAGCTGTGAGTGCAAAGGCCAACCTCTATGGATTGACGATATATATATAAGGTTTGGCTTTATACCTTACTTTCACTTAACTTTGAAGGTTAATGGAATGTATCCGGTGGGATCAGTGTAAGGTTTTTTTGTTTGTTTGTTTAAATTAGCAATAAAGATAAACAAAACCGGCCACTGAATATCTTAACTTCTTAAAAAAATAAAAATCAAAAACCAGAAAAAAAGTGAAAGGAATTACACAATACTAAGTTCTAAAAAAAGGAACCAAAAGATGAAAATGAGATACAGACAATGCAAAAAGCCAAAACAAACTTGATTATAGTAGGTAGGTGGTCATCGTGTTCCTTCAATCCACCACACGACAAACCACCCGGATTGGGACCTGAGTGCAACGGGTGACACTGCAGCACCACACTGGAACAATGTAAGGTTTTTTACGGTAGCTGGAGTGCAAATCCTGCCACCAACCCCCACGTTTTCCTTGTAAATTGGAGGGCCTACTTGCAGGGCTGGATGAAGATTAATACCATACCCAAGACAAAGCAATTGCAGGTTAAAGGCCTTGCTCAATGGCCCAACAGAGAAGAGTCACTTCTAGCATTTACGGGATTCGAACTGGCAACCTTCCCATTGCCGGCGCAGATCCTTAGCCTCAAAGTCACCAGTCCCTCAGTAGATAATAATTTTAATACTATCTGGTATTTTAAGCCTTTAAAATGAAATCAAGGAGAAGTTATATTGCAGCAGAAAAGCTCTTAGTAATAAAATATGCAGAAACTAATATCAATCAGGCAGCAAGTCACCATTTTTTTTATGCCTGAGTCGAATATCTGATTATGGTACACAAACAAAGAGGCATTGCAAGCATTGCCTAATAACAAAAAGGCAAATCATGGGACCCTACCAAGTTTTCTAGACATGGAAAAAGAATTAATGGACTGGGTAAGAAATAGGAGGCTACAGAGAATCAGTGTTTCATTAATTGAACTCAGATTTAAAGCTTTGGAACTTAAAAAAATCTTTTGTGATGGCAACAGATTTTAAATCGTCTTATGGATGGGCAGTTCGTTTTATGAAATGGCACGGCCTACCATTGCATAGCGTCTTCAAGACATCTACGAAAGAAAATTACTGCAATTTTAATAAAATCTTGAAAAGTTAAGGGTGTGCATTATATATGAATTTCTTTTTCTACCTGAAAATGTTCTGTTAAATCAGTGTGTGTATTATACACGAGTGTGCATTATACGTGAGATTTTGCAGTAAATAGACAAGCTTCTAAGCTAATGCCACTCAGTTGCTACAATAGCTGCCTAAAGTTTATACAGTATAGCCACCTGGTGCTGTAACCAAAACCAATTATAGCACCAAAGGGCTGTCACCATCTGGTATCTAATCAGGAATCTTGTCCCACTCCTATCACAAGGGAAAAATAATTAAACTAACAAAAGGTTATTTGCAAAAATAAAAGAATTAAAAATAAAACAATGAAAGGAGGGTGGCACGGTGGTGCAGTAGTAGTGCTGCTGCCTTGCAGTAAAGAGCCCCGGGTTCACTTCCCAGGTCCTCCCTGCATGGAGTTTGCACGTTCTCCCCGTGTCTGTGTGGGTTTACTCCGGGTGCTCACACGGTCCAAAGACATGCAGGTTAGGTGCATTGGCGATTCTCGATTGTCCCTTGTGTGTGCTTGGTGTGTGGATGTCCTATAGTGGGTTGGCGCCCTGCCCAGGATTGGTTCCTGCCTTGTGCCCTGTGTTGGCTGGGATTGGCTCCAGCAGACCACCGTGACCCTGTGTTTGGATTCAGCGGGTTGGAGGATGACTGACTGACAATGAAAGGAGAGCAAAATAAAAAAGTAAAATACAAAAGAAACTCAGGGACAAGACTTGAATGAAACCATGACAGTCCCAAAGTTTTCTTTCTCATTCACTTTCTTTTAAGGGCAATGTAGTACAGCTACTGGCATGCAGAGGTGTATTTTCACTGCCAGAGTCATTCTCTTTCTTGGATAGTACTTTAAAATATGACATCTTGCCTTAAACCTTGGAAACTGATAATAATTATAATATTAATTTAGTTTATTTATATAGCACCTTTCCCATGTCCATATGTTACTACCTATCTTAAGGAATTTGTATGTTGTTTAAATAATTTATACAATATTATTAATTTTTGGCAATCCTTGCAGACATCTTGTACAAATTACCATTTTCACAATGCAAGTCACACAACAGAAGCATCAGGATATACTGTAAGTAATCAAGTAAATTTGATCTCAGAGTATTATTTTGCATGTAGACCATTTCCCTACTTTAAATGCTTTTAATTTTGTCTTCATTTAATGTTTTTGTAGCCATTTTCTTTTCTTTTTGACTAGATTATGCTGTAAATACTCCTTCAAGTACACACACTGAACTTTTTCATTATTTTCAGTATTTGTTAGTCAGAAGAATTCTCACTTAATATTATTTAGCTGTCTCCTTACCACAAACCTATACACAATTTTCTCAATTCAGCAAATCCCATGCAGTAAAACAAATTGTAAAATTACAGTTAATATTATCATGAACATAATCATAATAAATACACAATCTACTGTACTACATACTTTATATAACAAGTGTATCAGCTTACCTGTCTCCAGTGGCCAACCCTAACAAAAGCACAGACAGGACTGAATGCTCCTGTTCCACAGGCCAGCATATGGGTTCTGTTGTGTTGTTGAAGGAGCCGAATAAAGTTAGCACATTCATTCTAATGGAAAGAAAAAATTAATTACTAAAATATATACTCTAACTATAACTAATTTTAATTTAATGCCATACATTTTACATTTAGAAGTATTGTAGTATAATTTAAAAGAAAATATTTTCTCTGTACTGAATAAAGTAAAAGAAAGTCTGAAGAAAAAGGGTTTGACTGAGGTGGAGATACGGGACTGAGCTGTATGGAGAACGTAGATCAAATATATCAACCCCACATAGAAGTGGGAAAGAATGAGGAAGAAGAAGAAAAAGAACAATGTGAAGAAAGAGTCTCATTATCTTGAGAAAGATACATATCAAAGTGAAAGTTAAAACCTTTTGGCCTATATTGTAGGCCTACTATATCATTTGATAATCTTAAGCTACTGTCCTAAAACCTGCTTACTACTGAAAACCAATTAATATGACAACCTGTCTTAAATACTTTTTAAAATCACCCTTCTTTGATTTACATGTGTGTAAATGAGAGGGAGGTCAGTGGAATGGTGATGATGCAGGACGTAGAGTTGGTGAAGGTGGATGAGTTTAAATACTTGGAATCAACAGTAAAGAGTAATGGAGATTGTGGAAGAGAGGTGAAAAAGAGAGTGCAGGCAGAGTGGAATGGGTGGAGAAGAGTGTCAGGAGTGATTTGTGACAGACGATATCAGCAAGAGTGAGAGGGAAGGTCTACAGGACAGTGGTGAGACCAGTTATGTTATATGGGTTAGAGACGGTGGAACTGACCAGAAAGCAGGAGACAGAGCTGGAGGTAGCAGAGTTAAAGATGATCAGATTTGCACTGGGTGTGACGAGGATGGATAGGATTAGAAATGAGTACATTAGAGGGTCAGCTCAAGTTGGACAGTTGGGAGACAAAGTCAGAAAGTTGAGATTGCGTTGCTTTGGATATGAGCAGAGGAGAGATGCTGGGTATATTGGGAGAAGGATGCTAAGGATAGAGCTGCCAGGGAAGAGGAAAAGAGGAAGGCCTAAGCGAAGGTTTATGGATGTGGTGAGAGAGGACATGCAGGTGATGGGTATAACAGAGCAAAATGCAGAGGACAGAAAGATATGGAAGAAGATGATCTGCTGTGGCAACTCCTAACAGGAGCAGCCGAAAGAAGAAGAAAGAAGATAATAAATAATAAATATGCATGGTAAAGTCATTAGAGTTTTAGTAAATTTAGTTTACTTGGAAAACTAGCACTTTGGTAGTAAAATGGTAATTATTAAACTTCCAAGCACCAGACATAAAAACAGTTTTGGTTATGGCAAATAGCATTGGTATTTATTATAATAATCCAAGTGTCAAACTGGATGACGTTTCCCTTTTTAACTGGATAAAAGAGAACACTTGCTTCATGACATAATACGTACATTTCTGTATTAATGCTCTGTGCACCTAAATATAAGAACATTATTAGTGTAAGCAGGAGTTCATGTCAGGAAATTCCAATAAAGTTAATTGATAGATTGTTTAAGGGAGGAGAAATTTGGTGGGTGGAGTTGAGAGGTAGAGAGAGAAAAAAAAAAGAGAAGTGTTATGGTGCAGCTCAGTGCGGTATTCTCCATTGTTGTATTATTAAAGAAATAAATATAACTGGCAAATAGTCCACAAAACTGGGCTGGCCATCTCTTTGTGCCTTTCCACACATCGAAGACTCAGTCGACTACGCTACCGAGGTCGCCCGCAAGCCAAGAAGAACCGACGCCGAATTCTGGTAAGGAGAGTAGCGGACTCTTAACACCCGCTCTTACATTAGAATAAAACAATTATTTTAAAATCTCTGAATTTGAACTGAATATATATATATATATATATATATATATATATATATATATTGTGAAATGGATGCTATATAGCGCCCGACCCAACACAGACTTGACACTGAGGCATGTGTAAAACTCAACAAAAGTCTTTTGTTTCCTTCTTCATCTGGAGGGCACGTCTTCCCCGTGAACCCTCCAGCCACAGCACAGTCCAAAGCACAGTAACACAAACCACAACCCTTCTCTCTTTCACCAGCAATCCTCCACAGCTTTGTCTTCCTTCCACCCGACTCTGGCCATTGAGTGGTGGTCGCTGGCCTTTTTCATAGCCCACCCGGAAGTGCTCCAGGTGCTTGATCACCTGTTCCTGATTGCACTTCTGGGAGGGGCTGTAGAGTTGTCCAGGCTGTCTCCAGGATCCATGCAGCACCCCCTGGCGGCCACCCCAGATCCCCACAGGGCTGTGGAGAACCCAATCTCCCATGGAACCCTGCAGGAAACTGAGGCACCAACATCAGCCAGGGAGGCTGCCACCAAGCGTCCCGGGGGAGATACTGAGGAGCCCATGGCTGCTCCCCCGGAACATAAGTAGAAGGGGCGTCTATATATGTATATATATATACGCACAATTTCACTGTGAGTAAAAATAAAAAATTCAACACCATATTCACACAATATCTCAAGAAGTTTTTGTTGCTTAGCTTTAAATTATTTTATTCAGTATGAATATATAATGCTTAGTCTTCTTTTGGGGAAATATATATTTACCGTGTTTTTGCCTTTCATGTGACATTGTTGTATCTGTTCAGTTGTGCTTGGCCAGTATACCTGCAAAGAAACAAATAAGAAACATCCTTTTCATTAAATAGTAGCTTTAAGAACGGACACAGCATATCATTATGGGACAATAATTTACAAACAGTGTAGTTTTTTTAACAAATAAAACAAAACTTTTGATCTTGGAATGTTGTGTGAAATGGATGATAACTGAATCCAGCTTTGTATTGGATTCGGGAAATCCTTAATGTTAATTTTATATCTTTATGTTGTTTCACACGAGTATTACAGGAATGCTTTCTAGGTTCTGAACAGGCAGGCACTACTTCGAGAGGAAGGGAAACACAGCAAGTACCACTCTCTCTTTCTCTCCTCACATAGATGAGGTTAATTGTGAGGAAGATGTCTGTTCATTGTGAGGAAGAAGTACAAACTTGAAGCTGTTTCCTTTCCTCCTTAGAAGCTATTTAACCATTGATGAACCTGGAAATCGACATTCATTTCCAAACCAGTGACTGATGGTGATAGAACTCCGACCTCCGCAGTTCCTTAAAACAAGTTAGTCAAACCATGCAAGTCCTAACACTGATTTTAGTTCTTTCATGTTTTTATAGCTGCCTGTAAAGAGGGCCATGATTTGAATCCCAAAACTTCACGTTGTTTGCTGTGCTTCATTTCTCAATATATAAGAATAATTGTATTGTGAATAAAAATTTAATAAAATGTTTAAGAATGAATTAAAAATTGGGTGAACACTTTGTATGCCAGCATATTTACTTTTATTTTCTAGTTATTTAGTGTTTACTTAAATGTCACTTTTATTTGTCAAATCTTCACATTTTTTAGCTTTTGAAGATTTTATTTAATAAGTCACACTTCAAAGCATTAACCAGTTACTCAAATGATTTAGGCTGTTCCCAAATTATGATACAAATAAAGCCTTTCTAAAAAAAAACTTTTTTGAGTAAATGAGTATTTTCAGTTTTTATTTTAGGCCTATTTGCAGAGGTGCACCATAAAGTCAAAATTAAAGACATTTAAATATATGGTTACTGTACATTTTCAGAATTGCCAGGTACATGAAAAGAGACTCCATGTGATGCTGTCCAGATGTAAGTCCTAGCTGCACATTTTCAATAAATGTTTACAATTAGCAAAATCTTTAAACCTGCAATTTGCATCCTGTGATCTTCTGTGTTTATCATCTGCGTAATTCAATGAAATTAGATCCAAATCCTAAAAAAAAATATAATCTAAAAACCATAAACAGGTTTTCCCAAAGAATTCCCTAAAGTGAAAATAAAGCCAGATTCAAACCTGATAAGACAAAATAGTAGTTACCTATCTCTTTGAAAAGATTGACTTGGTTATAATTAAATAACAATTTTAATGGAGAATTATAACTACTTAAGTAAACCTTATTTTAACATGAATAGTAGTAAGTGCGTGTAATTAATAAAGTATGCACTGATACTAAAGAACCATTAAGCTAAATGCAACAAAATGTTCAAAACTCTCCTTCTAACCTATATAGCTATTAATCTCCACACCCCTTGTTGGTCTGCCATCATTACACACAACCAAGCAGCAAAAACACAGAAATGCCCTGACGCGGCCTCCTCACATCACCAAAAGCCCATTTTAAAAGTTTAGATAAGTGCACACTCAGCACAGTAGCTCTTGTTTCGTGGACTGTTATGAGTTCCATTTGTGGGCTCATATAAATCTCGCTTAAAGACTAATCTCTTCTCTCATGCCTTTGGGAAGTTTGACTGTAACTGTATTCATATTCCATTTGTCTTTAACAACTGTGCTAATCCTAATATCCTAATATCACTGTGCTGTCATCTCAGACTGTTTATTTACTCCAATGTACTATTTGCTGGTTTTTACTTATGTACACCTAAAATGACCTATGTAGCAAATGCCTACATGATTGAAGTGTAATTTCCTTGCAATACTGAAAAGTGCAGTTACTGAGAAATTGAGCATTTATATTAATTAGTTGGCTTTTGTAGATTGAATAATACTAATATACTGTATAGTACAAAACAGACTCAAAACATAACAAGAAATAAAAAGCACAATTTTTAAGTTTTCATACCTCTTTGTATTCATCATTAATTTTTTCCAAGTGCAAAGAATACATAACATCACGACCTCCAACAAACAACCTTTCTTGATACTCGTCTAGAAGCATTGTTTTTAGTTCCAAAAAGCCACGGGGTCCATAAAATACAGTGGTTCGATTTAATTCCCATAACTCTGTTAGAAAAAAAGAAAAATAATGACAATTAACTATAATAAATAAGAATGTTATACGTAACATAAACACACACCCATCAGAGTGGGTTTCTAAAAAAATATTGACCATATATGTACAGAAGGACATGTTATACAATTGCATGACAACGCCTGAACCACAGCAAAACTTTCTTGCAGAGTATGTCAGTTCTCCCTGTGTTCACTTAGATTACATCTGAGAATTCTGCCTTTTTCCCAGTGGAACGATATACTTCTAGGTTGATTATCCTTCCATAGATAGATAGATAGATAGATAGATAGATAGATAGATAGATAGATAGATAGATAGATAGATAGATAGATAGATAGATAGATAGATAGATAGATAGATAGATAGATAGAACATTATCAACAGGGGGAAATTTGGCTTTTTACAGAAGCTCCATAAATAAATACATAAATAGATAGATGGATAAAATAAATAAATTAAAACATACACTATGGTCTGAACACACACTAGAATGACTAAAAAGGAAGAAAAATTTTAAAAGATAGAAAAGAAAACTTCCGACTTGGCTGTCACAGTGAGGCATCATGCGGGCGTATTGCCTTTGGTATAAAGGAGTCCCAGTAGCCCACAAACTGGGGTCTGTCTGACAGATATTCCATTTTCCTGGAGCAAGAACAATGCAGGACGTTTTCCACAGCACACACAGCTATGCAAGTGGTCACAGAACATTGATGTTTCTAAAACTGTTTAACCTGTAACAATTTAGTATATCTGGAATAAGTAAGATGTTTATAAGGACATGGTCAGTGTATGGTGACATATTGTAGAAAGGATGCATCATGCACATTAAATGCAAACCACAGCTACTATGTGTTATAAATATATTGCATCCAAGCCAGGGACACTGCATACCCTGGTGGTGCCTACCTAGTCACATTATAAGGTGCAAGTGCTCCGTACTTACCACTATGGACTTCTGTCTTTCACTTTGGAACATATCAGCCCCTAGCCCTGTCCTGCAACATCTCATCTTGTTTAACACATTGAGTCGTGAAACATACAAGTGCCACACACACACATCAGTGGATTATCCTTCAGGATCTTCTGAGGTATGTACTATGACCCCAAGTCGAGAGGTGGTGCTGGCATTAATCTTCTTTTATTCCCTTCAAAATGCAGAGAAAATGTCCAGTGAGGACAACTGCCTCTGCCTGCCCCTTCTAATCCCTCTGCTAAATATCCCGCAGTTTCTGGAAGAAGGCATCACTTGTTATGAGAAGGCACCCCAGAACAGAGCTCCATCCCACAGTGACAGTAACAGGTCTTTGTTAGCCAAGAAAGGTCCCTGAGACAAGGTCCCTGAAATTCATTTGTTTTGAAGCCATCAAGCAAACCCTCTGTTTATTCCTATGTCTAGATTAAACGGGCACAACTGAGTTGGCACCCCAACATTTCAGCTTGTGGAGCTGCAATTCTTTCCGTCGACCACTCCAGGTTGCTTAATCCCATATAACAGTTTTTACAGATGAACACAAAAGAAGCACACCAGGAAGTAGTTTTTCAATATATTTCAATATTTGTACCAGATGGATGAAATGATAGAGTAATTGCTTGCACTCAAATTCATATATCAGTAAGAAATGTGGAAAAGTAAAATGGAATATTTTGGCCTGGTATCATCTTAAAAAAAGGATACCTGTAAAAAATAAAAATCTAAGACAAAAATCTTCTGGATTGAATTTTTTAAAATTACTGTAAAACTTAAAGCAGTAATTTACAGTAAACTGGAAGAGAATGCCGCAAAGACTCAAGAGACAGAGACTTTCGTGTCAAAGTCAATTTCATTCAGTTTTGCTGCTGAGTCCTGCTGATACAGAAGTTATGATTTTACAGTGGCGTATTTAGAGTTCATTGGTTTCACATGAAAGGCAACCATTTTTAATGCTACAAACATGCACACATAAAACTAAATTACATTTTTTGTAATTTGATCTACTCTATTGTGAAGAGTGTACAACAGTTTTAAAGTTAAACGGTTTCAGATAATTCATGATTTTAAAGAGAGACTGCGGGAGATGTTCAGGTTGTGAGGGTGAGAAAGAAACTGCAGGACCTCTTCAGCTCTCAGACCTGGACTGACAATGTGAACAGTCAGATGACTCTTTTATAAGCCGAAGTACAATTTTTGCCAGTTCTAAATATTGGTCAATTGATGTCTAAATGATAAAGTCAGTCTTTGCAGTAAAACATTAAATGTTTACTGATCTAATTACTAAATTCGAAATCTTTTCTCAGCAATGTTTGTGGTGTTTTTATAATGGGGCACATTTTGTACTATTTAAAATACCATGTCAGGCCTCCATAAAACAGCAGTTTGGCTTGGTTTGTGTATTTTAAGAACCTTTATGACCTTTCCTGTGTTGTCCTGTGTACTATACACAAGTTAAAACCATGTACTGTAACAAGCAGATTGTAAAAATCAGTGCATTGAAAGGTATGTTAGTAAACTTTCAATAAGTCCAATTTTGAATATCTGTGGCAAGTTACACATTTACAGGACTGTGACGTGTAAACAGAAGACATGGTGGAGTTCTTATTACATGAATGAACCTACACAATTTAATGTCAGTTTGAAAAATGCAAACTTTATAAAGTGGAACACATATCTTCTGCCTGCTACAGCCAATGAAGAATAGACAGAACACACATTAATGTGTTTACAGTATGTTTTGATAATAAAAATGCAGTAAGCACTACTTTGCTGCCTTCCACTACTGAAATTTACAATTTACGCAAAATCTTTTATATGTTTTATTAATTCATATAGGAATATTATAGCAAATTATAGATAAGTGGGAATACAGTGCTGATTCAAGAGCGTGGTGGTAGTGTAGGACAGGGATGCTTTCCCTTTGTGAGCAAAGGCCAGAACGTTGCCCGAATGGGATGCCCTCAGCTTCAGTGGGCAGGGGGGGACAGCATGCATGGGGCAGTGTCTCCCCCAGAGCACCAGATGGCAGTCCCCCACAGTTGTGGCAGTGCCCCAGATTCCCACAGGGCATCATCAAAACAGGATTCCTTGACTCTACCCTTTGGGTTCTGTTGACACTACCAAGTGGTGCTACTGTGACTGGTAAGTCTCTCTTTCTCGAGCTCCCACCACAGCTTCGGGACACTGAAAGTGCTTCCGGGTGTAACATAAAAGGAGCTGCCTGTCACAACTCCAGGAGCCAAAGTCGGGAAGAGGAGAACAATGCTTGCTTAGAGAAGTGAAGGCAGAGAAAGAAAGACAGAAAAGTTTACATATAAACAGCATAGGTGCGTGCTTTATTAGCCGTATTCTGGTTGTGGTGTTGGAAATGCTTGTTGAAGAGTTTCCCATTAATACATACTCTTGTTTGTTGAGACTTGTGTTCAAGCCTTTTTGTGTTACCTCCACTATACGTTGTGCTCGTTCTAAAATACCCGATTCATCACTCCAGACAACTTGATGCTTGTAATCCTGATGATGCTTGATTCACTGGATTGAGATCAGGGTGGTATTCTATGCACATCACTTAAATTGTCCATGATCAGAAGCCTTATGTTGGATCAGCTAATGGCAGTTAAATTCATTCGATTATGTTGGTTTTCCAAACGCACCTGAGGATTAGATTAGCATAGCCGGATTCAATCATCTAAGATGACTGTGCATTCCTGTGCTGCTTGAAAAGCCCATATATATCAAGACTAGAAAACATCGGCAAGGCACTTATTGGTGGATAGAGATGGCTAAAGCAACAGTGCACATTTTTTCCCAGGCTGAGCAAGAAGTTTCACTGGAGCGGTATGATGAATTCAAGAAATTAATATGTACAAAAGGAAACACTGCAAAAATTGCCAAAACTCGAAAAAAATATCTGGCAAAAAGTAGCAGGCAAATTAAACGTTTATTTCTTTTATTATTTTGTGAAGTTTCAGAACTCTTTTAGGACCCCCCAAACCCCAGTGGAATGGCATGCCGGTTCACCTGCCATGTCTGTGGAGGACTGCTTGTCCATTGCCAAGGCAACCACCAGTTCGCAGCACAGCAGCAGAGTGCACGGAAACAACTATGAGCTGATCGAGATTGCGCTATATGCACCTGTCGCCAATGGGTGATGCAAGGGACATTATAAATGCAGGGAACAGTATAATTGTCCACTGATCTGGCCCCAACTATGCCCGTTTGCTGTGTCTGTGTATAAGAGATTGGTAGCTCCCGCTGCAATAAACAACCGTGCTGTTCCTGTTTCAAGTTAAATAAAGCTAGTTTTGCTAAAGTACTGAGGCTCAGCCTCATGTTTTGGGGTGCAAGACAGTGAATCACACATCACAATTTGTATACAACGTTAAATTTCCAGAGTGTTACATCATTATTTATTATTTATAATGCAAATCAAATAAAAGTGCAGTCAGGACCTGGGAACAGGTTAAAGTGAAGTACAAAAATATACTTCAAACTGGTAAATCTTACATATCACAGTATAAACAGTTTCAAGAACATTTGTTTTATTGATATATTATTATTACATTATATTATTCCTTTAAAGGGTAATAAGAACAAGGCTGTCCACCTGTTGCAGACCTCACCCCTGTTGAAGAGCTGGCTCTCCAGCAAAATGCCCAACACCCTGTTTCTGAGGGCATTGAAGGGGGAAGCTTTTCCTCAGAACCAGTGGCAGGATGCAGCAGTGGTAACTTCATTGCAGATAAAGGATCAGCATTGCACATATTTGTTCTTTGTGTGTACCATAGGTGTGTTTTCAGAGGCCTTGTGGTTTAATTTCCATATATACCTTTTTGATGGGTCAGTTGCAGGGAATGTCATAATACTTCCACCTGATTCTGAGCAATGAGAGGTTGACCCATATGATGTGTTGGATGAGGAAACAGTGTCTGACCACTCGTCAGGAGAAGAGGTAAGTATGTAAAAAATTTATTTAATTATTTAATAATGTATAAACTCCACTGTAAGCATTCCTATACTGGTCAACTGTTGTGCAGGAGCCTATTGCCAGCACACATGCCCTTTCTGGTATACAGTCCACATCGAAAAAGGGGAAATGGGGAGGTTAGTTGTGATGTCTTAATGAAGTTTCTTGAACGATTTGCTATATTTTGTGAACACGTGACATGGCAAAAGGCTACAAAGTGCTATACTGTGTGCTTTTTCCTGACACCACCAGAGGGTTAGTCCATATTACTGCAGAGGCAAGAGGTACTTTCTTCTTCTTCTTTTGGCTGCTCCCGTTAGGGGTTGCCACAGCAGATCATCTTGTTCCATATCTTCCTCTCAATTTTGCTCTGTCACACCCATCACCTGCATGTCCTCTCTCACCACATCTATAATCCTTCTCTTAGGCCTTCCTCTTTTCCTCTTGCCTAGCAGCTCTATCATTAACATCCTTTTCCCAATATATGTAAGAGGCACCATGTAGACAAAAATCCTAAGGCATTTGTATTTGATTTTTATTTACGGAAAAATGTGCATGCTTTGTATAAAGAATATCTTCAACAGAAAATGACATACAGAAAATTAAAAATGAGAAAAATGCAGCAGGACATGGAACTGGATTAACTGAGGAAAACCAAAATAAAACTGCAAATATACTACTTCAGAAACAAATGGTAAAGAATGAATCTCTCTCTTTCTCTCTCTCACATTGTGTGTACTGCTCAATCATTCTCTCCCACTTACAGTTTGAAAGGAAGTAAAGAGTCTTGTTTAACAGTTGTGTTGTCATTATTGAAAATACTAGGCCATTATTCTGTCTCTGGTAGCTCTGCCACTGGGTTGGTCAAGGTGCAGTGGCTCAAGGTCATCATCAGGCTGTGCCACCAACTCAGGGGCCCTTTCTTTTCTGATGGTGGCTATGCCGTGTAAGATAGAGCATGCAACAATTATGTGACATGCTCTGTCGGATGCAACCCTCAGCCTTTTTAGACATTGAAATCTCTCCTTTAGGTGTCCTTGTCCTAGATAGAGCTGTATTTGTGGGCCAGAGTTGGTGTTGGATAATGGGGTCATTAAAAACTGTCTGCAGACATAGCTTCTGTCTCCAAGCAGGATCCCATCATGATGAAATGTAACAATTTTGAGTAACATAAATGCTTCACCATAATTTCTAAATATGTATGGGTATTACCCTGTTCAAGTGTCCAATACAGGTGTGACTCCCTAAAAATTCTGAAGTCATGAACTGACCTTGGCCATCTAGCCTCCATGTTTGAAATGATGCAAGATACAGTACAGATCATCTCAACGTATTCACAACATGTTTGTTAGACTAATATATTCACTATGTCAACAGGCCTATTGGTTATTTTCAGCTGTAATGTTATAGGTTACATTATCTGTACATTAATACTGTGGAAGCCTATTCTATTCATGTAATCCCCTTCATTTGCACCTGATGGGGCTTTGATTTGGATCAGAGTACAGTCCAATGCTCCAATCACAATAGGGAATCCTGGTAAATAAGAATATTAGTCTGATTTTAAATTTCTTTAAAGAAACGTAGACTTTTGCCTCATTACTTGCAATGGTATAAAAGACCCCTTTAATTGTCTGTACACACAGACGTCCAGGAAAAACAATAAAAACTCTGAGGAAGTGTTTCAGGGCCAAGTAGACTTTGTGAATTGCCTGACAAACAATTCTCTTTGACAGATTTTCTGCATCGCCCACTGTATAAAAAAAAAGTGCTGCCTGCAAAAAATCTCAGAGCAATGCACACAGACTGTATAGTAATGAGTGCACAACTTCTCTGAGTTTGGCTCCTAATATAAGAAGCTAATAAATTTCTGATGTATAAAATTACCTCTCAGCTGAAGTGATATCTCTCAAAAAGTTGATCTTCTGGACAGGCAAAAAGATGTTGATGATCTGGTAAAACTCTCTCACCTTGAAATTCTATTCTTATTATCTACACACTGATTTCAATCAGTCGCTCATCTATGAATGGCGAGGCCATGGCTGAACAGATTTCCATGCATGGAAACTAGTTAAGTGTGGAAGCTATTTGTTTACATAGAGCAAACCTGCTCCTAAGCAGGTTTGAGGTTTATGATTTGTTGCTATATCAATACATCCAATAAGAGTTTTCAAGAACCAAGATATCTAGGATCATGCTAAATTGTCAACAATCTAATCCTGCTAAACTGTTAATCAGTCCGCGTAAGGAGAATATTGCTAAGGTGACTGGAGTTTGTCATTATACATACAGTAAATATTTAGAATAGCTTTCACTTCTATGAACTACTTTCAATTTGAAACCTTTGCATTTTCTGTTAACATAAGATTTTTAAAAAAAGTTAGGGCATGACGGTCATGGCCTAGCCCATCAAAATTTGGTGCAATGCAAAATATGGGATAAAGTTAGAATTGACCGCTAATGTAACATTAATGCCTTTGCCATGATGGAAGGAAAACTGGACTGCACAGGCACGGACAGAATGTGCAATTTTCACACAGGCCTTGGCAAAAAATCCATATCATGGTATAATTAAAAATTTCTTATAGCTTCAGTAGATACTAGTATAACATATTTATATATAATGTAACATTTGTGGCTTGGATGCAAGATAATCCACAAACACCTTAACAGCATCTATCAATAGTGGTATGGTTCAGTGGAACTTTGGGAATCAAAGACTTAAACTGCAGCAATTACAAGACCCTCGTCTCTGCTACAATCCATTAACCTGGTTGTATAGTCGCTGGTGAGACTCGGCAGGGATTCTGGCTTGGATCTCCTTATGTAGGTGTGGTAAATGAGTGCAGATGATGTTGACTCTGCTCCTCAAAAGACAGCTATGTAGTGAAGTCTGGATAATGAATTTGCAGGCAGTGGTCACATTAGATAAGAGCACACCAAAAGCTTCAGAGGATACTGTAGTTATGAGGAAGCAGCAATGGAAGATAAAAACAAGTGGCAGCGACTGATTGACTGCAGTATGGCCAAGGATGGAGACCATGGTTTCGATCAGGAATAATCCACAGTCCTTTTTGGGGTCACCTACAAACAACCTGGTCAGAGTTCTAGTCCATTCCTCTATTTTACATTATGGGGTCATTGAAGCACTTTTAAGAGTAACATTGTTTTATACAAAAAAGAAATACATTACTGACTGATGAATAGTATAAGTGCTGTTGAAATGCTTATTAAGCTTCTGCTACTCAAATATATTTAATACCAAACCTCCCAACTTATTCTTTCTCATTTACTCATGGACACCACTACCATGAAAACATAGAACAAGACATGGCTTTTTCCTATCCCCTTTCTGACAGCTATGCATAGAGTACATTTTCAAATCAATTTAAAGGGTAAGTTTGGTATTTTTCAAGTTGTGTTTCTTCGCAGTCATGGTATTTATTAATTTGCCAAATGAAATTATGTTCTAAAGTGAAGCATATTTTATACTTTTTTAAAAATAACTAGCACGATCTTGCCTTATATAATGGAGCTTATGGGTAAAGGAGTCATATTATTCAGTAAACTTACTGTACTTCTATCAAACCAAAAATATTATTGTGTATTGATTTGCATCTTGATGTTGGCTATTTTTTTCAAAGCAGTATATTTATATCATTTTAAGAAAAATGCATGAAATAAACCACTGTTGTAACATCTGCCTGTTTTAAAAGGAGAATGGCTGGGCACTTTACTCTACTGCTCATCTTCCTCCACGGCATTTTCAGGGCTATAAGCAAGGATTTACTTTGGAATGTCATTGCCAAACAGAATTATTGACATTGGGTGCTGATGCCCAAATGTGAATTGCTCTCTCTGTTCTGCAGACAACTATGCCATATTACCTGAAAAGTCAAATTTACATTTGCTTATATTCTTTAACTATACCGAAGCTTATTTCATTATTTTGCAAAAATATTCCCTGCTGCTGCTGGACCGATAATTCACATGTACCTGTATGCTTCAGTGAGAAAGAATATTGTAATGACCCAGGTTGCAGAATGGAATACTTTAGGCCGACTGCTGGTAAGGTGGCCCTAAAAAGGAATTTCTGGTTTATTCAGTGGCTGCTCCCACCAGGCCCCTTCCGGGTGTTCGATGAAGAAAGATGTTCCCAGCTGCTTCCTCCTTTGCCACTCAAGCACACCAGACATCTCCATTTCACGCCACTCACAAGTGAATTAAGGAAGCTATGCCACTTTTTACCCCAAGTCCTTGCTGGCAGCTACACAACATGGTTGATGAACTTTAGAAGACAGGAGACATGTCCGAAGTATTGTCTAAGTGCTTTATCTCCATATGCCCCCAAGGGAATTAAAAAGTCAATAGTTGGTCTGTAGCAATTCAATCTTTATTTTTCTTATCACATGTGCACCATGAAAACTGTGACCAGAGACGTAGCTAGGGTTTTCAGCGCCCGAGGACACTGAAGATTTCACGCCCCCTCCTGTTTGCCAAAATGCAATGGGGAACATCAATTCGGCGCCCCCTGGATGCTGCGCCCGGGGACAGATGTCCCCCCTTGCCCCCCCCCAGCTACGCCACTGACTGTGACATGCAAGTGACTTGGTTCTTTCAAAAATCTGAGGCTTTATTAAAAATACAATGCAATGTAATCAGCTCATTTCAGATTTATTTCTATTTAGTGAATAAAGATCTGATCATTGTCTGAGTGGAGTTGCATAATCTTTTCATGTTTACATAGGTTCTTCTCCAGGTACCCTAGCTTTCTTACTAGATATGTACATTAGGAAACCTAAATTGCTGCTTACTTTACCGATAATGAAATGGTGGGGTTAGTAATTTTCTAGATAGATGATCTGAAAACAGTTAATAAATGGGAACTTGGTCTCCACTCCAGAAATGTTGGTTAGCTTTGTGACTGCAAAAAATCATAACAAAAAAAAAAGCAAAAAACTTTTGAAGGTTTAAGTTTTAGTTACCTGATCATAAATCTGCAAAATGATCTTCTAGGCAATTTGACAGCTGCCCTATTAGTTACTACATTTCAAAAGTCCACGCTGATGACTTACATTTTTAGCCTGGCTTTTTTGAAAGCAATGCTGCTGAACTAGTCATCTAGAAGTAGGGTCAACTTTCTTAGCTCTTTTTTTCTTGACCTTATGGTATTAATGTATTTTTCCCCATTTCCCTGGGTACCGTAATGCCATCATTCCATTTCATAAGCAATCACGATGAAGTCAAGATATAGAATTTGCAAAGACAAATGAATTGTGCAGCTAACCTCCAGAGAGGCAAGCCGATGATTAAGGTCATTCATAAAGAATCTTATCTTTTTGGTTTTTGTCTGCATGAAAGGTGGCCAGAGCAACCTTTATGAGCCCCTAGAGATTGATTTATTTTCTTCTATTTTCCTCAGATCTCTGTTTCTTTTTTCATGTTTTCTGTTATTTTTCTTTTATTCGTTCTTTTCTACAAAGTTAAACAAAGTATGTGTTTGGTGCTATGCATGTGTGTTTTTCATTATGTAAAGCTTTGTAAAGTGTCTGCAACCACGGGAAGAACCTAGTGTGAGCTGAATTCAAAGGGTGAGGCAAGACCATGCTCATTTACATAAGATGAACGACAAAATCCTCCAATATTGAAGTCTGCACGCAACTGAACTCCAAGATGAGTTTCTTCTCTAGTCAAAGCAGTCTGTGGAACTCCACTTTACCTCTTCTTTGTTCTTTATAACTAACTAAAGACATTTTTAAAAATGTAGCAATATACCTGCTTTGAAAAATAAAAAGACACCAACTGAAAAGGAGAAAATCAATAAAACCAATTTAGAAGAGGCACGCAGAGCCAATTTACAAAAGGCACTCTTTACTTTTGACATTGTCCACACTGCAGATGTATTCATATTGATTTATTCTGTAAGATATTTCAGGGTTTCTATTGAAGTGCAAGAACATGGTTAAAAAAAGCTGAAAACGCTGACTGTTCAACATTTGGAGCTTTAATGCAGTGATTAAGCAAGTCAGACTTCAGAGGCAGAGTTTCTAGTCAGACAAAACAGACAAATCTTAACCCAGGCAATGGAAAAATCCCAGTTTACTGAAGTCTTGCTAGGGGTACATGCCAGTGTGGTACATCTCAGACTGAGGACATGTGATCTGCAGTAAGCACATAAGGGCAAGAAGTGCTGCAAGGCTGACACAGTTTGTCATTGCGCTGACTGTGTCAAAAAGTAAAAGTGTTTCCTATGTTTGGCCTCACTGTAAAGCTACTAGAAAGCAATTTAAAAATTGTTCCCTGGTAGTATGGCATGTTGCTTGGATGCTGAGGGATATCTGGTGGAGTCTGTCTCGGTACACAAGCCTGATTGTATGCTTTCCTGTACATGAGACATGTGGAAATGGTAGTACTGACCTTGATGATTCTGATATTTAGAGTATCTTAAGTTCACAAATGATCAAAGGAGTAACATGGTACTGGTTAAATGGAATCAATGTACCTGGACTAAATGAGTTGATAATTGTGAGAAAATAAACAATACGACAAATGAGAGAAGAGAGATGGCTAGAGTTAGAAAGTGAGTGACAAAAATAGGAAAAGGAAGAGAGTCAATGAGGTGACAGAATTAGGGAGTTACCCTCTCTGTTTGTGAACACAGAACCTGTTCAGTCTGACTTCGGCAGGATAAGTAAGTGTTTTGTTACCCTCACTTGAGTATCACAAAGCGTTTCTGTGTATAACATTTTAAAGCCATGTTAGTTTTGATAGGAGGATGATGTTATTCTTTTTCACAGATTATGAGGTACTTTGCCACATTTATCAAAAAAGAACAGCACTTATCTTTTAGCTTTACTGCAGAAAAGGAAAATGTAATATTTCAAACATCAAAGGGTAACTAAATATTATCACTTCATAAATCTGGAAGAACATCAAGACATAACCAATCATTTACAGTTGACTGTAGGAAATATAATCTTATAGTTTTAGAATGATTACATCAGGAGTAATTTTTAAACTAAGGATCTAGCAGTAAGTGCCAGGTGATGTCTACTGTCAGCCAGGTTATGAATTATGTACTACCAATGCATGAGATAGTTTTAAACAAGGTATATGTGTATGCTAGTGGCTAAGAACTTGGGATCTGGTCTCTAAAGCTTCAGTACATTGGTAATGTAGCCAAGTGTTTATTTAGAATTTTATGTTTTTTATGTATGTTGTTGGTGAACTTCCACAAAATCAGCCATCTTAAAGTTATAATGTTCTTTCCCTTCTTGTGAGGCATTAGTTAGTGCAGCACACAGTGTAAGATGTGGTTTTCAAGCTCTCTTTCTCTGTTTCACTATATTTTTGATTTTACTAGAATATTTCTTTTTTGTTTTTATAAAAGACATGACATTAAATATATATGGTAGTGTTTTCAAGACTGCATAGTTATTACTTGGAAGGTAGGCACTTATTTCTGTTGCAAAATGCAGTCTGAACATCTATGGCACATTGCAATGACATAGCATTCATTTTCTCCATGGTTTCCATTTTAATATTTTATTTGAATATGAAAATATTTCATTTGAATTTATATTTCGGTATGAGTTAAGGGGATGTCTGTTTTCTTTTGTGACCCAACTGTTTCTTTTTGCTTCATAAAAGGTTTGTCTGTGTTATTAGTGTGATAAAATAAGTGGGTCTTTTTAGTAGACATTCATGTAAATAATTGCATTACAATGTGCATGTCATGTAAAACAGACAGAAAGTCTGAAGGGTCCAGGAGTTAGACAGGAGTCTTTTGTCTTGTATGATACCCTGGTTTATTTTATTTCATACAAGGGAATAAAGAATCTGACCCAGTCTGACTGATGTCTGCCTTTCATTATTACAACAAACACACTGCAGAGGGCAAACAGAAAGTAGTCTGCTGCATTAAGACATTTAGTCTCATATGATCGTGATCCAATCCATAATGTGCGTTGCTATCTTTGTATTAGATTATTCAAAGTGTCTTCAACTTCATGGATTCTGATATGAAGAAATATAAAAACACAAACTGGATTAAGTGAGCTTGAGAAGGTTACATTATGAAATTGTGAATTTCCCATTGGGATTAATAAAGTATCTATCTATCTATCTATTATGGTATGTAATTAATAATATTGACTGTATTGTCTTGTGTTTTAATGTAACTGAATTAATATTCAGTGACTTCATGGATTCTGATATGAAGAAATATAAAAACACAAACTGGATTAAGTGAGCTTGAGAAGGTTACATTATGGTATGTAATTAATAATATTGACTGTATTGTCTTGTGTCTTAATGTAACTGAATTAATATTCAGTGACTCAATTATTGAAACCACAACATACATTTTTAAGAAAATTAAGTATTTCTGTTGTTTTCATATTACTAGTGTAAGTACTTTATTACATTTATATTTTTGAGATTGCACAAATCTGAGAATTACAGTACTGTGCAAAAGTATTAGGCAGGTGTGAAAAAATGCTGTAAACAAAGAATGCTTTCAAAAATGGAAGTGTTAATCATTTATCATCATCAATCAAAAAAATGCAGTGAATGAACAAAAGAGAAATCTAAATCAAATCAATATTTGGTGTGACCACCCTTTGCCCACAAAACAGCATCAATTCTTCTAGGTACACTTGCACAGTTTTTGAAGGAACTCAGCTGGTAGGTTGTTCCAAACATCTTGGAGAACTAACCACAGATCTTCTGTGGATGTAGGCTTCCTCACATCCTTCTGTCTCTTCATGTAATCCCAGACACACTCGATGATGTTGAGATCAGGGCTCTATGGGGGCCATACCATCACTTCCAGGACTTCTTGTTCTTCTTTATGCTGAAGATAGTTCTTAATGACTTTGGCTGTATGTTTGGGGTCGTTGTCCTGCTGCAGAATAAATTTGGTGCCAATCATACGCCTCCCTGATGGTACTGCATGATGGATAAGTATCTGCCTGTATTTCTCAGCATTGAGAACACCAGTAATCCTGACCAAATCTCCAATTCCATTTGCAGAAATGCAGCCCCAAATGTTCAAGGAACCTCCACCATGCTTCACTGTTGCCTGCAGACACTCATTATTGTACCGCTCTCCAGCCCTTCGACGAACAAACCGCCTTCTGCTACAGCCAAATATTTCAAATTTTGACTCATCAGTCCAGAGCACCTGCTGCCATTTTTCTGCACCCCAGTTCCTATGTTTTCATGCATACTTGAGTCGCTTGGCCTTGTTTCCACGTCGGAGGTATGGCTTTTTGGCTCCAACTCTTCTATGAAGACCACTTCTGGGCCAGACTTCTCCGGACAGTAGATGGGTGTACCTGGGTCCCACTGGTTTCTGCCAGTTCTGAGCTGATGGCACTGCTGGACATCTTCCGATTTCGAAGGGTAATAAGCTTGATGTGTCTTTCATCTGCTGCACTAAGTTTCTTTGGCCGACCACTGCATCTACGATCCTCACCGTTGCCCGTGTCTTTGTGCTTCTTTAAAAGAGCTTGAACAGCACATCCTGAAAACCCAGTCTGCTTTGAAATCTTTGTCTGGGAGAGACCTTGCTGATGCAGTGTAACTACCTTGTGTCTTGTTGCTGTGCTCAATCTTGCCATGACATGAAACTGTCCTCCACAGCCTCACCTTGGTAGCAGAGTTTGGCTGTTCCTCGCCCAGTTTTAAGCCTCCTACACAGCTGTTTCTGTTTCAGTTAATGACTGTGTTTCAACCTACGTGTGACATTGATGATCATTAGCACCTGTTTGGTATAATTGGTTGATCATACACATGACTAGAATCCTACAAAATCCCTGACTTTGTGCAAGTGTACCTATAAGAATTGATGCTGGTTTGAAGGCAAAAGGTAATAACACCAAGTATTGATTTGATTTAGTTTTTTCTTTTGTTCGCTCACTTTGCATTTTGTAAATTGTTTGTTTACAGCATTTTTTCACACCTGCCTAAAACTTTTGCACAGTACTGTATGTGCCTATGTAAAGTTTGTGTGCACTCCTCAAATTTGCAGATGTTTTACAAAAACTGAATGGTAAGTCTAAACCAGTGGTGCCCACACACTCAGGGGGTGCGAGATGGCTGCACAGGTGAGATGCTTTTACTGACTTTGTCATGGTGCAATCAGTGTCTTGCAATGTGTTGTCATTTGTAGGTCATTTATTAGTTAGAGCCACAGAAATGCATATTCTCATGGATTCCTTGCAGCAGGCAGAGCATTTGTAAAGGCAAATAATTTTTTATTTAGAGAATGGAATTTGGAATTTGCAGTCATCTGTAGAGAAGGACGAATTCTAGCATTGATTTCTGTGCCAACCCTGATTGTGAATGATCACTGATTTTGAGGTTTTGATTGACATTTTTGCCAGGGGGGACAGACTGAATCGATGCTCATCCCTGCTGCCTGTAATCAGCTGTGTGTAGGTGTTATTGGGGGACAAAGCTCATCAACTGTGTTTTATTGCTTAGCGATAAACTGCCACCTGTTGCTTCATGGAGGTCTCTAATCCTCTAAACCCCTCAATCGCTGATTCTTTGTGCTACTAGATGCTTCACGAGACAACCCAGTGTCTAATCTTCACGGGGGATACAGTTACAAGATTACTGAGATTTATAAAAGAAATTTGCTCAATTTATATTTAAACTGTTTGCACTGAGTTACAAAGCTTACTTTTTGAGTTCAATTTGTTTACCCAAAGTACTGTTTGTGGTTCAAATTGTGGTTCAAAAGCTAGAAATTTGACTTCTTCATTTTCAAATGTGATATTACTTTAAGTTGGTACGAACATAAATCAAACATTTTCCAGGGGTTCATAGAGCAGGCTGGGAAGCACAGGTCTAAATTGGCCCAGAAAAGTGACTGTAAATGTGTTCTGTGATGAACTGATGTCTCATTCAAGGTCTGAATACTCTGTCCTCCCTAATGCCAAACGCTGGAGCAACTTTCATAAAATGACTGGTTGGATTTATATTGTCCTTACTTTTCCTAATAATAACATCACATGGTTTATCATTTAAATTGCTTATACATTATGTTAGGTATTCTTGATGTTAAAGTTATTTTTCAAAGTTATTGCATACTGTCATCTACCACAGCCCCCACCTTGGTTAATTTATTATTTTTAGAAAAAAATGTGTTTAATAAGTTTTAAGTTGCTGCTTTCAGATTTGGACTATTGCCCATAAGACTCATTCAGGACATGCTCAGAGAGAGGCTTTGTGTTCAATTAGTACAATTTAATTTAAAAGAAAAAAGAATCTGTGAAAAATGACAGTTTGCCACAACTATGAAACATAATTTTAATTTCAAAACTCAGAGATATATTTTACAAATTCACTGTATTCCAATTTACTGCTGCTATCTTAAAGTCAGATTTTTTTCCTCTTCCTTTTTTGGTTTTGTTAGGTCAAAAATCCAGTAATTAATGAAAGCACAGAAACATAAGGGAACTCACCACACCATGAGCACATTCAATGAACCACAAGAGACTGAGAATTTTCCTCAGCTTTTATATTGATGAGGAGAGTTCCTTGTGGTGATGGGCAGGTAACCCTGTCTCTCTGGACACCACTCTCCAAACATAAGGAACATAGTGGGTAGATATTTTTAAACCAAATAACGAACAAAGTTAACATAAAAAATGAACAAAATAAACATAAATGATACATTTGTACCTCAGTCATGGGGGGGAGCCTTTGCTGAAACAAACCACAAACATTCACTAGGTTTGTGACTCCTTATCACAACAACTACCTACAGAAGATCTCATAGACATGAATGCTAGGATTACTGGCAATGCTAACCCTCACCAAGTGAATGTGAATATGTGAGTAGTTGTGCCCAATGCTGCCAGGATAGTCATTTTTCCACCTTAATAAAAGCATGTCTCTTTCATTCCAAACATTTCCATTATTAACATGCATTGCATTCATCATTCCAACAAATGTCCCATTACAAACATCTGTATTAATGTATTTTATTAACACAAATGTTGGAAAAACAAATGTAATTTATCACTATATGATTACAAATTTCATTCCAATTTATGGTGCAATGCAGACATTAACGTGGAGATCTACATTGATTGATTCAGCAAGTCTTAGAAGGGGTACAGCAATGCGCTCTATCAGCATGTGCTCCTAACCTCTCTCTTAGACGGGTAGCAAAACTAGTATTCGAATAACTGAGCTCCTAAAATGAATAAATGGATGTACTCTGTGTATCCCAATACTATATATTATTTTAAGCAGGCATTACAAATGTATCAGGCATGGTTTCCTAAGGTGGATGGATCTTTTGCGAATAAAAAAGACTGGATGGAGGCAAATTCCATGTCTGAAAAGAACTACTTAACAGATGGTAAGACCAAACATAAATAGAAACAATCCTGCTTTTCACATATCCTCTCAGATTTGAAATTGCTTAACTTTACAGACACAATTTTTTACACATTACAGATGAAGAGTAATCAGCACTGCATATCTGAATGTAGATACTTTTATCATTCAAATCCCTTCAAAATAACCCTTGTTAAAAAGACAACATTAAATGCATAAGACGTCTCATGCTTCTGTGATTCTGCAGCAGATGCTCGTAACATAACCTAACTTTCTCAGACCCCCTTAATTCAGTTCTGGATTATAGGAGAGTAGATATAGCTTATCCTGACTGAATTGGATGCAAGGCAGAAACCAGGCTTAGACAGGAAACCAGACCATCACAAATCAGATACGCATGACTCATTGATTTGATAGATTCCTTCATCATTTATGACTTGCTGTGTTTCAGTTTTGATTTTTTTTACAGAAGTTAAGCCTTTTTGGGTGTGTCATTATATACAAATGATCATGTGGTAATGCCATCTTGTTTGGCACCATGGCATGAATTTCATTTTTCCACAAACTACTAGTTTTTAATAACTGCTAATTGCTAACTTATTTTATGGCCTGTATCCAGTATTATCTGCATACAGATTTATTTTCATTTTCATAGTGAGGTCATAATTCCTTCACTTTTGTAAATTGGTGATAATAACAGCTCATTCCAAAAATCAGATAAAACAATTAGATTTCAGTACAAGTTTGAGTCCAGTTACATACAGTAGTGTCCGAAACTCATGATTTAAATACTGGATAAAGACGGACGTAAAAATGAATGGATGGATGGTTCCTTGAGTGTGTAATGGGCCTGATGTCCCACATATAGGTAGGTTGTTGTCTTGGATTTATATTTTTACCAGATACGGTAGGCTATGACTCCCAGAAATTCTACCAGGAAAAGCACATTCAAAACTTGAATGAAAGATGGGTTGATGGTTGTAATTTTTGTCATAAATACCCATGTTATTCACTGGATGAAAAACAAAGTATCAACACATTTAAGTTAGAGCTGTTGTTTGATGCAGTTGGGAATGTAACGTGTGAGATCTCATAGTTCACATTTTGAAAAGGTGACTACAGATAACATGTGTATTGGTAAATTAAAGCAATTCCAGGGTTGTCATCACACAATATGAGTATATAATCATTCCTGCAATTATATTTACCAAAGTCTTTCATGTAAAAATTGTACTGAAACATCACTTGAATTGATATTTACTTTTAAACCAAATTATAAGCATGTCTCATTAATGCATAATGTAAAGGAAAACTACAACAACCATCACTTCTTTAAAAAAAACAACTACTTCTAAATGGTTGTCACACACGTGCACATGGGAGGCAGCTAGAGGGCTTAAATAATAGTAATACCACTCTAGACCGGGGGTGGCGAGCTGCAGTAACTTTCTCTCTCTGTCCTCTGCAGACTATGCTTGGGAAATCCCTCTAGGTGCCGGCGCTTTTGATGACATCACAGTCCGTGCCGGCGCTTTTGATGACATCATAGTCCGGTCCCGAAAATGCCACTTCTGGTCCCGATGATTTCCTGTCTAGACCTTTAAAACCACCATTTTACTCAACCTAAGTGAGTTCTGTTTTGGGCATTGTACCATGCACAACTCATGGAAAAAATGCCCATTTTGCTGCCAGGGATATTATACAGGTGGCTGCCTCATACCTTTGATGTTTCCTGTGTCTTATTGTGACAGCTGAAAACATGATATCAAAAAGAGAAGATGAGCTTAATACTTATTTAGGCTCATCTTCTCTCTTGAAAATAATCTTCAATGTAAAGAACGAACAGAATAAAATCAACAAAAGAAAGAAATTTTATTCAACTTATTATTTATTTTATTAAATACTCAAATGCAAGTTATTCTAAGACATTTAGATAGAAAAAGAGATTAAAATTAAAAAATGCATTTTAAATTGAATGTACTTGGAAATGTACTATACTTATCTAAAAGAACGCCCAACAAAACAAGGCTCAGCAGGTCATGCTTTAATTATTTTATGGCAGCTATCTTTATAAACATAAGAAAAGCTACAACCAGTCATTCTGTCCTTCAGTTTGATAAGTTTAGATGAAAGATAAGCTTTCTCATGCAGATATTTTATAAATGCCATCAGATTCTCTACATTACTGCAGGTTTTTGTTCTATATTACAACAAACACTTATGTGAGAAAATGCCACATTTTTGTCTTGAATTCACTGCTACCTTATTACCAGCTGGGAGTTCTCAAGGACTTGATCCACTATTCATTTTATGGGTGCTTTTGAAGGCCTTCTGAATAATTTATTTTGAAGACTAAGGTAAATTTTCATAGTATTTTTTTCTTTATTTGTAGCTTTAGGTTTGCTTCCCACTTTCGATTAGTCTTCAGTATGTCTTATATCGATGATGTCATCATCACCAGTTTGCTTGCTACCACTACCGACATCTTCAGCAGCATGTTTGCTTTATTTAAAAACATACATTTATATGAATTTTGGCACAGAATTATAAAGGCATTTGGCCCATTCTGCTTTACAATGATCTCAGATGCAGACAGTAAATCAATAAGAAAGTGGCTTAAAAAGAAGAAAAGAAGTCAGAGTTCCAACCCCAGTCATAATGAAATGTGGAAGCATGATCTCAAAAAAAACATTCATGAAACACGTCACAGAAGCAAAAATGAACTAAAAAAAAAGTTAACCCAATAGGAATAGGACAAAACACCTTTTGAAAACTGAGCAGGTATGAATGGCAGCTTGGTAAGCATTGGTTGAGGTATCCCTGATAAATGAGATGCCACCAATGACTAAATCTAAGAGTACACAAACATTTTAATCTCTAGAGCTAGTTATTGATATCCAGGAGCTCATGGTGCTAGTTCTGGAGCTGGGTAGGGTCTGTGTGACAGTATAGTTGGATTAATGCATAGGCGATATTATTAGTGTTGAGCCATTATGTCAAGGTCTGAAAAATCATGGCACATGTCACAAAGTATACCATTCCAATTCTTTAAATTTTATGAATTGAGAGAGGAAGGCTCAATAATGATTTGGGTGCTCAACACTGAACTCTGAAGGCTGGAAGGTTACAATAAATTTATATTTGCAAAGATCATATTTTACAGTAATTTAACCACTCCCCTTCTCAGTCATGGCCACATTGCCCGCACAGTTGGTGCTGGAGTTCACTACAGATCTGGGATCTGTTTAGGTCTGGGCTAAAGTTGTAGTACCAAAATGGTAAAGGAAGCATCTTGTTTGGATCACTCCCTAAGTAACTATGCTGAATAGTGATGGTGCAGGGGCCTCCAAGGTGAGAAAAGTAAATCACAATATGAAAGTACTATTCTGCAAGCACCATGGAGCTCTTCAACTCACTGAAATTCTAGAAGAGTAAGCATGATCAGCTAACCCCTTTCCATCAGAGTGGTTGGGCATTTGTTCTACTCCAACATCGTATCAGACAAAGTGGATTTCACAAATAGCAGGGAGCACTTTAGCAGTGTGTAAAAGTATTTAAGGACACGTACCAGAATGAGGTTCATGTGGGTGATGTTCTAAATATTACCCATGACTTGGTGACTAAGGTGACAAAAATTTTGCAAAGTCCAGATGGCATTATAATGAAAAGCACTGTCCTTTACAGGGTGTACACCATCTTAGGAATACGACTTTCTAGTACTCATTGTAAAGGCTGGAGGAGTTGAACCACTGGTACACATCTTGCTATAGTTTATTTTTTATTCAACCATTAATTCTCAAACATTGCCTATCCAGTTTACACCTGCTGAGAGCTGGCACACAGTATAATTACCACAATGACAACAAGGTGGAAACCAGCCCAATATGGTGCTCCAGACTACTCACTATTATTGTTTCCAGTTTAGAGTTACCAATTAACCTAAAGCACTTAGAAATGTAATACTTATAACAATGATTTTTTTTTCAAACTAACCAAAAACAAAAATGTGTGTAAACAGTTAAAAGTCTTACAGGAACTACTTTTACATCTTATTAAAAAAACCTGGCAATTTGGGAGGAAATAACAATTGAACATCTACCCAATACCAAATGTCATTATATCATCGCTTTTACCGAGTTTCCTCCTGTGATTTTAATTGCAGCCAGATAACTTAATTTAACTTCAGTTAACTTTACAGTCTTTCTCTCCTATGCCAAAAATGTAACATAAATTGTAAAACCTACTGTATATAGCCTTTTCTAAACTTTTGTAGGTTTAGTTTAAATTTATTCTGCCAGTTTGTGTATTCAACGTAATCATTTGTGAACTAAAAACACTTTACAGCTTGAAATATTTAAACCTTATAGGGATTTTAAAGTCAGATAAGAAAACATTAATTATGCTTCAAACATCCATTACTTAATCCTCATATCTCACAGAGGTTACAGTAAGATTTTATTTTACTGTCTTTTTTATTAAGTCACGGTAGAGCGAGAGTAGCCTTTGACCTGGCTAGGACTGTCTCGGTTAATTGAATAAAGTTTAAGCCATTACTTTTGCAGGATTAGCTTGAATAAACACATTAAAAATATGACTGTTTAAAACTGAGCCAGAGCACAGATTATAAAAGGTTGCATTTACCATAGCTCACTTGAATTGATCTCACTGTCTGTTCAGTGTATGTTTATGAAGGAAATAGTAAAAGACATTTTGTAGGAACAAGAAGAAAATGTTTGCTATTTGACCTTGACTGAGTCACCTTTGTAATCTTGTTAAAGTTATTTATCCAAAAATATGCATAAAATAAAGGTAGATTGTGTTAAAGAAGCCTTCCCTTTAAATAAAGAGGACCAAAATCAATAATTAAAAAGGTAACGAATTCCAATATTATCATATTATTTGCAAATTAAAGGCACATGACAATTCTTCCTAACAGCAGACCCTAATTACATTACACATGGAACTCCTTTTATAAATGAATATTATTTATTATTATTTTCAATGATATAATTCAATAAAATTGTCTTTAATATTTGAGCTATAAGGTTTCTTTTCTCTGTATTCCTAGGAGGAGCCATGCCCAAATGCACATAATACCCTTGAGCAATTGTAATGTTTTGTCTCCATTCTATTGCTACTTTTCATCACCATTTACAGATTCAGAGATAAAGACTTTCAAGTCTGTAATTAAATCAAGCAAAATGGGAGTCTCCAAATAAAATGAACTGCAAATTAATCATGGCAATTGCCTCAACAGTTCTGCATGCTTCAGTTTCCCACTGAAACTCACATACACACATTTCTTTAGATTTCTTGTGATTCACCTTAAAAATATTGGTTCTTTAATGACATTTTATGGTTCTTTGCTGGGTTGTGTGGCACCTCGTAGAACCATTGCTTGACAAAGCACCATTTCATTCTGGGAAGGGATCTCTGCATATGAGGTTGGTTTTTTGTGCTTTGAAAAGCTTCCTTGCATGTTGAAAAAAAAAACTGAAATTGTTAATGTACAGAGGACCTAGCAGGACACTAATAAATAAAGAAAATCTGGATTTAGCCTGTGTATTGTAAGTGAGAGCCTTTTTTTAAATCATGACTTATTAGTATTTCACATATCTATTACCATCTATTTATGGTTATTTACTGTATATAGCCCCATTACAGATATAAATAAATAAAGGTTCTTTTGGGAACTTTCAAGGGGTCTTTGGGAACCAAAAATGGTTCCCCTATGGCAAAGGTGTCAAACTCCAGTCCTTGAGGGCCGCAGTGGCTGCATGTTTTCATTCTAACCATCTTCTTCATTAGTGAGCCATTTTTACTGCTAATTAACTTCTTTTGCTTTAGTTTTAATTAACTTGACTCAGGCCCCTTAATTGTCTCTTTTTCTTTAATTAGTAATTTCTTTAATTAGTAGCCAAACAATAATGAGACATCAAACAAGCCACCATATGACCATCTCACCTGTGCCCATCACACAATATCTGAAAATAAATAAAGGTGAAGGTCTCAGTAAGGTTGATCTCTCAGGTCACCAAAACATTTTGAAAACAGAAAAATCAACAGATTTGGAAATGTCTGCTGTGGCAGAATGAGAACAGCAACAAGCCATTGAATTAAATAACGGGCTTAATTAATGGCAAGAATCAGCTTCTCATTAACAGACTGTTTGGAGTGAAATTGGTTGGAGTTTGAAATCCGTTAAAATTATACAAAGTTACTGTCTGTTATACCTGCATTTTTATCAGTGTTTAATTTAATATTGTTTATTATCAGTATGCTGCTGCTGGAGTATGTGAATTTCCCCTTGGGGATTAATAAAGTATCTATCTATCTATCTATCTATCTATCTATCTATCTATCTATCTATCTATCTATCTATCTATCTATCTATCTATCTATCTATCTATCTATCTATCTATCTATCTTGGGTTGGAATTCCATCCATGATAATTGTTCACGTGGATTTTACATGTTCTTCCTGTGTTTGTGGAGTTCATCCCTCCAGGTACTCCATTTCTTAGTCCATATCCCTAAAGATGTGCATGTTTGGTTAATTAAAGTCTCCAATTGGCACAAGTGTGCATTAGTATGTAATGTGATGGATTGCTGACCATTGTTTAACACCATGCACCCACTGCTCCAGCCCACTATAATCCTGATTAAGCAGTTTTGATAATGTATGTGTGTATAATTAAGTATTCCTGTATGTACTATAAGTATTTAATGAGTATGTACAACAATACAATTACCAAGATGCTAGTTAATGAAAAATGAGAACTTCTTAAATTCTTAACAGACAACATTAAAGAATTTCTAGTTAAAGAGTAGCCAAAAGACATAATACTGCATTGTATATTCTCTCCTTTACTGTTGCTGAACATTTCATATCATATTGTACTACTTCTGAATTCAACCGGCAACAGAAAATCACTTATTCTATTACTCTTATGTGGAATTTAGAGCAAGGAATATTATATTTCTATATAATTTTTATTACAAGTTATTTAATTATCTGAAGTGTTGGATTTATATCAGTTCACTACATTTTTTATCTTTATATGTTATAATTGCACAGTCACACCAATTTGCTGTCAGCTTAGACAAACAACAAAGGAAAAACAGATAATTTCAAAAAGAAAGCTCCTGGATCATTAGGGAAATAGAAATCGTTAGCTTACTATCTGCTTACAAAAAAATTATATATACAGTATATATACTAGCTGTATAAGCCTGTGCTGTAAAAAGCCCGGGGTCCTAGAATCTATTGAAATCATCAGAAAAAAATTGAAATGTAGAGCTGTCAGGTAATTGAAAGGAACTACTCTGGGTATCTCTCTCCTAGGAGGATTTGTTTTGTCGACGTGCTCACATCACTTGTGTATTAGTGACAGGAGGAAAAGTAAAAGGGATACTGTTTTGCTGATGTTAGCACCTAAGCAACTTTCTTGTGAGGTTTAGTTTTGCTGACGTGTTCGCCTCGCTTGTGTTATTAGCGGCTAAGCGAGTTTTCTGTTTCCTCGGAGGTAGAGCCCTTACCCCAACTCCACCTCTCATTTACAGGCCAGACAGACACACACACACACTTCCACGCGTAGACATTTATATAAATATATATATATATATATATATATATATATATATATATATATATACATATAAATAATAATAATAATTCATTACATTTATATTGACACACATGCACGCATAGGAGACAGTTTACAGATTCGAATAAATCCCTTCACTCTGCAAACCATCAGAAGAACCCGCGTCATAAAAAAATCACTTCCACTTCTGGTCCCACAGAACCTGCCTCCTACAGATGTCATTTCTGCCTCTGGTTCATCAGAACCTGCCTCACATGACAACATTTCCGTTTCCAGTCTTGCCTATGTATCGGTCATCTTTGTCATTGCACGTCAGTTCTGTTTTCTATTCAAGTCTGTAAAAACATGTAATATTGTTTTTTGGCCTTTTTCCAACCACTTATTTTTGAATATACAAGCTTATGCATGTCTTTCTTGTTTATTATCTGTCTTTGTTATTACCAAAATTTTGCTGTTATTGGTTTATTTAAATATTTATTAGTTATATAATAAATATTGTGTATTTGTGTTTCTCAGCTACATTCCTTATGTTTTTTGGTGGAACCCCAAGTGGCAGTGTCACCATGGCATCACAATAAGAGAATGTCTTCAAGCTTTAATTTTTAGATAAGGAGATGAGTCCTTTAGGGTATCATTAAAAGTTGTTACACTGTGAATCTTTTTCTGGATATAAACTTTATTTTTTGGTTGCTGAAATTGGGTAACAGAATGGAGTTGTTAGCCGTATGTTGCCTAGACTCAAGCCTTCTATTCATAATTCTAAGTAAGCTAGACTGGGCCTCTTCTGGACTAGCTAGTTTTACAGCTATATTTGGAGGCCTCATGCCCATTTTTGTTATGTTTGAGGCTCCATAAAATAATACTAGCATGCACATGGTTGAAATGTGGGAAAAATATGAAAATATGAGGAAGATTCATGCAGACTCCTTGCGGACACTGACTAATAGATGTATTTATGTAGTACATTCATAAGCCAATCTACATAATAAATGTAGATCCATAAATAACAGATCCATAAATAGATATATAATCCTTCTGTATAATATATGCACATTTGGACAGTATGTACAAATATTTATTTAATATGGCCACAGCTTTCTATATCTGCCCACTATATAGAGATGAATTAAACTGATCACTGACTGGAACATATGATTTCAACCTCCATAAACCAAGAATGTACATTACAGACTTGGAGAGTTTTAAGAAGTCAAATACTTTGTAAATGTGAATATTATAATTCATTTATCATCAAAGTAAAGTAATAAATTACCTTTGCCACAAGCACAAATAATAATATGCTGGGTAAACCACATATATGAAATGGAAACCATTACAGTATTACATATTGCTGACTGGTTGGTTTCTCATATGGAATTACTTAGAACACATATCATAATTTGTCAAATCAAAAAACTCAGACATTTTAAATTATTATTTAGACCTGTACATATTTGTCTTCAGATAATTAAGATCTCCTAAATGATCAGACAATTAAGGAATTTAAAATATAACATACAGTATGCATATAGTTAATATGATTAGCAGTATTCATTTTTAACTTTAAACTAAAATACTCTACCTTTAATAGCTCTTGTGAAAGAAAAGCTGCAAGCCCTAAAGGGCTAAAAGCTGGCAAAGCTGTTTTGATATAATGGAAGGTTATTCACACAGCCGTCTGTCATAAGACAGGGTGCAGTAAGCTGACCTAGGACAACTTATTCTTTAGGAACACGTCTGTTAGAGACAGGAAAGGTGACCTTTCCTTCTTTAGGACCCATCTGACACGTACACAAAACAGAAATGGATGGCCAATTTGCGCAACATTAGATGAAATGTTTAGATAAACGACATTATGCTTTTTAATAAGTAAGGGGAAGTGGGAGGGAGGAAAAAAAATATAAAGCCCTCCAAAAAGGGGAATCTGTGCTCTTTTGCCTTGCAACGCAAGATGATGGATGGATTAAAAGCCAGAAGTCTGTATGACCATCAGCATCAAGTGACTCCGTGAGAACCCTAACTACAAAGAGGACTGTTTCATTTATTTTAGGTAGAATGCCCAGAGAGGACTGGGCGGTCTCGTGGCCTAGAACCCCAACAGATTTTATTTTTTTCGCCAGCCTTCTGGAGTTTTTTTTTGCTTTTTCTGTCCACCCTGGCCATCGGACCTTACTCCTTTTCTATGTTAACTAATGTTGTTTTATTTTAATTTCTTATTTTGTCTGTTATTTTTCTTTTCTTCATTATGTAAAGCACTTTGATCTACTTTTTGTATGAAAATGTGCTATATAAATAAATGTTGTTGTTGTTGTTGTGTGTGACTGAATAAAAGCTGATTAATTGAACTATATGTCTTCCTCAGAGGTTTCTTCCACACTCTTCAGCAGTGATGAGCTAACCCCATGGAATTTGATTCACTGTGAATTCAGTAAAAGCATGGAAATGACTGGGAATTTTGCTGATCTCAGCAAAACACATTGAATTCAACAGGGAAACAGGAACTTAACTAGTTTTGAGTGGATCATAATGGCACAATGGAGTTTCTGCTATCCATGCTGGACTAATTATTTTGGCAAACAAAATGTGATCTGTGCCTCAAATGACAAGAGATGCAGATGGAATGAATACTGCTAACAAAATACAATGAATGGCAACAAATAAATATAATGCAGATGATTGCGCTCAAGGGTTCCAATCCTGGGGCATACATTTGCTGCGCCTCAAAGCAGTGGCATGGAACTGCTCATTTAGTTTAAGCAGCTGGAACTGCTTTTTTGTTTCCCTTTTATCTGTGCAGATGCTTTTCACTGTATTCTTACATTAAGATAAAATAAATGCATTCAAAATAAAAAATAATGTATAATGTATTACTATTTCACAGGTTTTCCAGTGTTTTCTGTGTTGGGGAGGGAGAGGGCTTGTTCTGACTCATTATCCTTACATAAGGTTTAAGCTTCAAGTGCTGCTATGTCTTTCTTGTAAAATGGTCTGTTTCAGTTTGCCCCCACTTTGTCAAACTGTGTAAGGCAGACTTATTTATATTTACATTAAAATCCTACTGTGATTAAACAGTTAACATTAAATTTGATTATCACAGCAATATCTCAAATAATTTTTTATCTTATTAATTTTCTTTAAAAATTATAAAACTAAATTACTTCCCACTAAAAATATTTTTGTCAGTGAAGTCACTAAAGTGCTTACATGGAAATTATGAAATTTAGTTAGAATTACAAAAGATAATCTTGCATTTTTTCTTTTTCATAAAATCAACACCTTAATTGTGAAATTTATTAATTTCTTTTCCACTCAGTGTGTTGCTGTATTACATGACATGTAATGTGAAATGTAATAAACGGCTTCGAACTGTTGGTCAAGTTGGAATGCAGGCTATAATAAAGTCCTCACTTAAGTAATATAATCGTTATGAGTATGAGCACTTGCCAAAATAGTTTTTATATGAATTCACATTGTAATAATGTAAAAGATTTAAATGGATATAGAGTATAACTATAAATTTCAAATTACAGTATATGACAAAAGATATATCAAAAGTATTCATTCAAAACACCCTGTCTAATTTTCCTTAAATTTCATTGAACTGAATTTCATTTTATTTTTAATTTTCCTTGAATATCTGAACACTTAAAATGCCACCACATCGTAAAATTTATCATGCAGTTTGTCTTTTAAGTGCTGATGGATTGAGTATCTTAATTTTTTTCACTGTTAAATCAGTTAATACTTGCTTCTTTCTATTAAACACTTAGTATCAGTGTCTAAAGTAATTTATGCTTGTTTATATAGTTTAAGTCTAGTAGTTATTTTTGAGCTATGCTTTGTATCATAATATTTTAGGTCACATATAAAGAAAAGCTGTAACAGAATGTGCTATGCAAAGAATCAGAAATAAAAAGGAATTAAACCTCAAAGTACTCCATGTAACACATATACTACCAATTGGTCTACTGATTCAGTATTACTGACCACCCATAGCTAAATTACATCTTGTATCTGATACATTTTTCAGATTTATACTGTAGTTGATATTTATTCAGTGGCTTTTTTGGCATCAAAATTCTGATGGAAGCTCATGAACCTGGGAGATAGACACTCACATTATGAGAAGCTGTGCAGAGGATGTGTGTGCAGGTCGGAAAGATTGAGTGTGTGTGTGTGTGAGAGAGAGAGAAAAGGTTAAATATAATCAAGTTAATGAGCAGCTCTGCTTAAATCCATTGGCCTTGAGCAATCTTGGGAAGGAGTCGGAATTGGATCAGAATTGAGGAAATTGAAGGAAGGTGGTTGTTGCTTCAGATGGTGATATGAATGTATAGTAGATGCAGCAGAAAAAAGAACATTGGAGCCTCATGGAAAGTGCTGTGGACAATTATAGCTGTATGGCAGCTGTAGTGTTTTAAGGCTAGTTGAAGAAGGAGAAATGCTGCAGTAAGCTTCTTGTGAGGCAACAAGGGATAGACACTGCAATTCACAATGTGTTAGGCTACCAGCACCAGTAATGAAAAAATGGCAGCTTAATAGTGCCATAAAAAAATCCAACAAAATTAAGATTTATCAACATATTGTCATATATATTGTCATAAAGTACAACCTCTTTAGACATGATTATTTATTATTTCAATGTGAAATACTTCTACCTAAAGCAGAAATGAAATGATGATGACAATTACTCCAAAACAGTGAGCTGTACAGCTTTACACATTTTTTAAATTACATCACAAAAAATTGTGCAAATGGTTCCAGTTAAAGGAGCTCTGACATTTAAGCTCCAAGGCAGAACTAAAAAATTAAGGCCTGAGAAAAGGTATGCCTGAAAACCTAGGGACGAATGGGCTTATTCTAGGATCCTGGAAACAGGTGAGTGGCATCAGACACAAAAAGTGAAAATTAAATAATTTTAAATATTTAAATAAGTAAGAAATTGTATTATATCATGTAAAATTGAAAAAACATGATTAAGATGATCAAGTTGAGCTTATCATAAACATTTTAACAACAAGTTAAAATTGTGATTTTAGGTTACTAGTTATTTTAGTTTTGCACAACTGTGCCATCTGCTGTGAGATGGGGGTATTGTCCCACTTGGTCTTAATGCAGAAACATCACTGCATTTATTTATTCATTTTAAATTTGTTCAGCAGCATACATGATAGAGAATTAGTCAAAAAACAGTACCCCATATAAAAATGGGAATAGCCATGGAAGAAGAAGAACAAGAAGAAGATTGTCATATACTTGTTTAATGATGTGTATCTGCAGTTTTGTTGTACAGTGTACTTTTTTGGGATCTTTCTGCACCAGAAGAACTAGAAACATAGACATATTTTATTGCAGTTACAGTGTGTCACACATGCGTGAGTAGGAGTCAACTAAAGGGCCTGAATAATGGCAATTCCACGTCCAACCGGGGGTGGCGGGGTGCACTAACCGTCTTTCTTGATCCCTTGCAGACCATTCTCAGGAAATCCCACAGGGTTCTGACGCCTTTGATGATAATAATATTAATTCTTTGCATTTAGATAGCGCTTCTCTCACTACTCAAAGTGCTCAGCAATTGCAGGTTAAGGGGCTTGCTCAAGAGCCCAACAGAGCAGAATCTCTTTTGGCATTTACGGGATTCAAACCGGCAACCTTCTGATTGCCAGTGCAGATTCCTAGCCTCAGATCCACCACTCTGCCACTTCCAGTCCCGCCTCTAATGACATCACTTCCTACAATGGCCTTTAAAGTCGCCATCTTGCCTATATAATACAGTTCTGGTTTGGACTCAGTGTTGTAAACAACTTGCTATCTTTAAAATACCTTTTTTCAGCCAAGGCACATTGTACGGGTGGCTGCCCTAAACCTTTATGATGTCTTATTGTCATTCTTGTGATAAGTGACAATAAATTGAGTTGAATTGAATGAAAACATACAGATGCAGTTAAAACAAATCGGGAGTGGTCTCCCCTAGACTTTCTTGTATACTCAGATATAAGGAGTAAACCACAAGACAATGATTATATTTTTTTATTATGTACATTAAAGAACCATCAACAACAAATCAAATTAAATTAATAACATATTGAGCAATAGTTATAAAAGTAAAGTTGAATAAATTTGACTCTGCAGCTCCATGAATAAAAAAGTACAACTTTCGATTAGCGGAAATAGCTCAAAAGTTTTATATCTAATATTTGAATGCTAAATTTTGTTGACCTAAATCAAAGTGTACTCAAGTTATCATGTTTACATATACACATACAGACACAATGCCAAAAATTGTATTTTCGGATTCAGAGAGGTCTAAAATGTTGAGATTCATCAAAAATCTCGAAATCTAATTTTTGGACGATTACAATACTTTCCCTATACTTCATATACAAGAATGTAAAAACACAAGCTATCCATCATTATTCGTTAATCTGTTGCACTGAATGCCTGCTGTTCCATTCCTTTCTTGTGATTTAGGAACAATGTTTGATAAGAAAATCAAAAAGTACTAAGTGTAACTAGATTTGACAGTTTTATAGAGACTGGTTAGAATATATCAGGCATAAAAAAATCAAAAGACCACTGTAAAAGAGTGTTGCTTCAAATTAAGAGTAGATTTAAACTGTTCATTTTGTTAATATACATTACCAATTCATATCAATACAATTAAAAATTATTCAGATTTGTGTAAAAGGTGGGTGTAAAATTTCCTTTTATTTTTTTAATCATCTGTATTTGTTATTGAATGGTTGTGTTTTATAAAGTGAATGTCCACTTATACACTCCCATGTCAACACATACATACTGTATACTATTGACACATCCACAGGGACCAATTAAAATGGCTAAAAAAATTCCCAAATACTTAAATGTAATTATACATCTCTGCACATTATAACATCATATAAACTTAATGAAATGTAATATATTTGTTGTTTATTTTAATAATACAGCATATACCCAGTGTTTTAATCCATTTACTTTTAAGAATAGACTCCTTTAAATCGTTGTTTAGATACAAAGTCAGACAGACTTTTCTGCAAATATAAATGATGTAATACCTTTCGATGTTTATAGTATAACAAATTTAACTACACATATCATCAACTGAACTTCCCTGTACTTAATAAAATAAGCATGTGAAATATTATTTAAGAAATAAGCAACATCATTTACCCAAACACTCCATTATAGCCTTAAGAAACAAAGACACCCACTGCTAAAGAATAATGAGTAATAATGAGAGGCAAAAAAATGTGGAACACCTTGTTTTAAGAAAAATATAGCCTTTGGCTAACTCTTGCAAACTAATGAAAATTGGCAGCTGTGGTGTTTGCCAGGAGTGTTAACTGTATACCTCTGCACTGCAAAAGAATAACCTATGACCTTCCTTAAGGAAATGTAGCAGGATCCAGAGATTATTTTTGTTTAAAACAAAAATCAATTGAATCTCCACATGACTGACAGATAAAATATTTATTGCTGCCAAGTCTGGTGAATATGAATAAGTTGTTCAAATGTTCATTCTTTTCAAAAAATATATAACTGACCAACTACCACTTTTAAATATGTTCTAAGTACTGCACAAACAGATCCAAACATATTTATTGCTACAAACTAAAACAGAGGTTTATATGTACTGTAACTATGTAGTTTGAGTTGTTTCAGCATAATTTTAAATGATGTGTGATTAAGCCTTATAAGCTTTACAGGTCAAAATGTTCTTTGGTATAAATTGTTTGTAGTTTTTTGCCAATTTTTAATCTAAATATGCAGACTATAAAAGCATCCAAATTCATGGCTTAGAAATGTAAAAGATGAATGAATATGAAGCATAGTGAGTTTTTAGTTAAACACCTTCATTTTATTAGTAGCCAGACTAATTGGGTGCTTTGGTCATGAAAAAGAGCAGCACAAGTAGAGTAACACATTTTGGTCTAAGCAGAATGGACATAGCAGGCGGACTGTTAAATCCTATAACCAAGATTTCATTACAGTAGGCAGTACAATTTCTTATTTCTAATTGGGTGCCACAAAAGAATGAACATTTACTGTAGCTTTTTAAGAAATTAATTAAATATAAGTAAATAAGCTTTCACTAATTTGTCATAGGATTAAAAATACTAAAAATAAAAAACCTGTTTTTTTGTAATCACATCTTGTTTATTTACTCTTCCCCAGTATCCTCCCATTTTTCTTTTTGATTTTCAGTTTTTTCATTAAGTGTTGATATTGCTCAAATCTGTGCACCCTGCACCAAAATCCAGTGCCAGGATTTAGGATGGGAGACAAAAGTGTTTTACAGTATGTAGAACTTCCACTTACCAGCTTAATTGTTGGGCACATGTTATTTGTAGCTAGTCCAAAAACATCTAGCATTAATTAATTCACTTATTTTTTTTAAACACATTTTTTCCAGTATTGGATCTCAGGGGTCTTCTGCTTCTCCATGTAGTATTAGATATAAGAGAGGAAGTAAACCTGGACTAAGCATGAGCCCATTACCAGGCGATTATCCTTTCACACAAGATTTCTTTTCTACAATGCAATGTCATTTCTGAGTATATTTGGAATTTTTTTACCGTAGAACATAACTGAATCTAAAAAGTTGTACCTACAAATAGATTATTGGCCTATTGTAAGTCTGTCCTTATTTGCTCAGAAAACAGATTTGTTGTGTAACAAAACTTTTAAAAAATATGACATTTAAGTAAGATAAGAATTCCTGTTGGATTAAATACAGAATGAACAAATGCCTCTCAGACCATGATAAAATATTTAATGGTGGTTGTAATATTGAAAGTCTGTAATTTTTCTTTTAGGAATTGTAATAGAAGAATGTATTTTTCACAAATAAAGCAAATATTCATTGCTATACAATATCTGAATTTGTATTTGTTTAACATGTCAGAATAAGGTTAAGAATTCATACATTTTCTGAGCCAAACAAATCAACACAATATTGTCTTTCTTTGATGCAACACTCATGCAGAGTCAGTCCTTAATGTTGTATGATGATCATTTGGAGAATAGCTCTCAGCCTTTAATTAACAGTCCAGGAAAGTCTTCAGTAGATGTACGATTGTTACTGTGTAAAGTGAACATTTCTAACACTTACCACAAATCCTAGGTAGTACAACAGCACTGCTGCCTTGCAACAAGGAGGCAGGAGTCCAAGTCTTGGATGCTGACTGTGTGGAGTTTGTATACTTCCCCCATGTCTCTGTGGGTTTCCTCCTACAGTCCAAAGACATGAATGTTGGGTGAATTGGCGATGGTAAATTGGTATTGGATGAGTGTATGTGTGTGTTCACACTGTCCACTGATAATTTCCATTTTGTGCCTGATGCTTATTGGGATTGGCTCCAACTTCCCTGTGATCCTGTCCTGGGTAAGAAAGTTTGGAAAATATATGGATGGACCATACATCTTTCAGTTTAATTAGTTTTTATTCTTAGTACTTCATAATATTCTATTATTTCTAAATCATTTATTTTTTGACATATTTTGGAAACTTGCAATAAATGTGTTTAATTTGTCCAAATGATGCCATCCACTACTATACTGTGATCAAAATTGCTAATAAATACTAAAAACACATTTTGTTAAATATTCGGGCTTTAATTAGTTTTAACTCATCAGTTTGGAAAGAACATTAGACCAGCAAATTTAAACATTACCTCATCCTCTTAACTTGATTTAGTATAATTTGCTAAGGGAAAAAAACAGTTATGAGTATCACTCAATAAGGTGCTGCACATGAGCATCTATTTTATTAGCAAAAGCCCTGCTTATTCCCTTTTTCATTCAATTGACAGGGCATTTATCTATTCATTCATACAATGATTCAGCTTAATGTGTGCACCCCCAATTCAACAACTTCATTTTAGGTCCCCTGCACAACACCCTAATGTTTATGTCAGTTTGTCTGGCTGGCCTTATTTATAGGGCACTTTTCTAAATTGACCAAATGGACGCACTTCTTCCAAATCACATTAGAAAAACCTATAAATAAAACCATCCATCTATTTTTAGTGCTTAATATGGTAAAACCTAATCACGCATACTAAAGGGAAAAAAATCAAGGTAAATCTCATTTATGTTCAACTACAGGCTGATAGATTTTTACATTTGTCAGGAATGTAAAGTAATAATTTCGGAGTTATTTAATTCATAGAGACATACTGCAGGTCAGTTGAAACTTAAGGTTACATTTTCTTTAGTAGAGCAGAGTTTGATTTTTCAATTTAAGGTTTATGTCAAAAAAGATACTGTGACAACAAAGACAAGATGGTTTATTTGCTTGTAATTCTGCAATAGTTTTACCTAACCTGACATGATTTTCAAGACAAAGCTATACCTCTCATGGAGCAATTAATCAAATAACATTTAGTAATAACAAAAACAATGATTTTAGTTTGAGTATGGGTATGATATACTTATTCTGTACATCTGGCTAAACTCTTTTTCCATTAAAATGTAGCAGGGAGCCACAGGCTATCCAGACAACAAGAGAGGAAGCAAACGTAGAAGGGAGGCCTACTTTACTTTAGGGCAAATTTTGTCACAGCTGGTCAATGTAGGTTCACCAATTAACCTAACACACAAGAGTGTGGAATGCAGAAGGTTACCAAGGGTCTAAGCAAACCTGGAAAGAAGGTGTAAGCTCTATACAGGTCTTTGCTCAGAAAATTTAATTCAGTATAATACTACCAAATACTTTATTTTTCTCTGGATAATTCATATAGTACTAGGCAGTACTGGGCATCACATCTTTTGTCAACATGTCCATTTAGGATTACTTTTAAATAACCATTTTAGAAGAAAACAAATATCTAATTGCTGTACACATATTGCACTCCAAATGACTAGCCGTAGTACTGTTCTCTGTTATAATTTATAGGTAAGTTAGATAAATGGCTGCCAAATTCAGTCATAAACAATGAATATAGCCCTGCTGGTCTCTAAATCAGTATTGTCCTGGAATCTGTAATATCTGATGTGCTTCAAAGGAATGTAAATTCAACTAAATTTTAGAAGTGATATGCATTTCATCAGACAGAATTATCCCAAGGCCACCCGCTAGATGTATGAAGGAGTACAAAACCATTTGGTGTTGCATCAGCTAAAGGAATACTGTCAGATTTTCTAAGCCAGATTTCAGTAATAAGGCACAAATCAGATTTTGTACTTAGTGTCACTTATTAAAGCAGATTTATTTCCAAAGGAGAAAATGTTTAGCATAATGCACTTTAAACTGTAAAGATCATTTTGAACTGCTGCTATACTTTTTATTTTCATTTGAATTCAGTTAATAATACAGGTACCCCTGACAGATGACACACATCATACATCATTCTTTGAGATGCAAGGATTTTTTACTTTCCTGTAGTACTTTTGTGGAATTTTTTAAAAATCATATTAGGTTTGGAGATTCTAGTTCTGCTAATTATTTTTTTCTATTTGGAATTTATTTAATTAAGTGGTTATATTTTTGCATCTTTTTACAATTCCATTTTGCTTATCATGGTTACTGGCATTTTGTGAAGCAGTCACTGCTGCATTGTTTAGGAAATTACCCAGAAGTGTGCAATGTCACTGACCCATCAGTATAAAGTTCACGTAATGTACTTCCTATATCATCTGAGTTTAGGGAGGAAAAATAATTAGCATAAGTTAGTATTCCAGGTAAACAAATCAGTGCTTTCAGAATGTTGACAATGAGCTTGGGTACTTTTTTGTTTTGACAATCGAGTTTTGTTTTATTTCCCAGTTATAAATTCTTGCCTGTTTTCTGGTTTACATCTTATCTTCTGGTCCTCCCAACATATCTTTTCTTTTCTTTGAGTCCAGCAGAACAGCAGAGAATAGACTGAACTTACATAAAGATCTGACTTCATCATCACTTGTTTGTGTTCAAGTTCAGAAAATGCCATCCTTACTGCTTAGTTCCACTGGTTGGCTAGTTGGTTTTGAGACAGTCATGTTCAGGCTTTTAACACCTGTTGAGACAACTGACTTCACTCTACTGGTTTGTTTTTACTCAGCTCTTTTTGTGATCCTGAAACCTGTCTAACACATACAATTATACTACAGTGAGAATGCTCTTAGTTGATACATCTTGCTGTCGTGTTTCAGGTAGCATTTTTCCCCTGGCTGGTGTTCAAAACTGTTTTTCTTGGTTGTTTTGTTTAATTATATGCCATTTATTTGTATTAATGTTTATGATATTTATTATGTACATTTTTCTATATGTGTGTTGGTAAATGGGAAAGGTCTTGGTTATGTCCCATGTGCTTTATGGGTGGTTCCCCAAGAGGCAGGACCACCTTTCAATCACCACCAGGAACAGCCCTCCATCCTATTTATGGAAGGGCCTTCCATAGTTCCTGGTGGTTCATTTTGAATGTGCTAGGGAGTGGAGAGGTTTTGTGAATATCTGTGTCTTTGCTTTTGCCTTATGATTTTCTCAGTTTTTGAACCCGTGCTCTGTTTTTAAATACTTCTCTGGATTTTGTATTGGGACTATGTTTATTAATTTCTTTAACCTCTGCTCTGTTTTTTACCATGATTTTTGTATTCTGATTTGGGACTTGTTTGCCTTGCCTCTTCAGGCATCTCCTTTATACTCTTTGGAGCTTTGTGCTTGTACAGCCTTTTGAGAAAATAAACCTTATATCTTTATAAAGATCTTTCATGGCCCTTTTTGGTGCCTTGTCTGGGTTTTCACAAGGCCCCAACCACTCTAGTGGGCAATTTTTGAAAATGCTTTTGGGACTCCCAAGTTCACAACACTTGTAGCCACTGAATATAATTATCATGATAAGGCAGCAGTGGTTTCACTTTTTGGGGACGGACACATTTTTACAAAGAAAGCACACTTTCTTACAAACTTAAATCAAAGAAACTCCAGGTGAACATTCAAGTCTCATGTTTAATGGTAATACCAGTCTTCTTATGTGCTTGTTTCTTTAAAAAAAGATGTCTTAGCCCTGCTGGGTTTCTCTTTACTTTCAGATCTGGATGGAAAATGGCAGCTCTGAAGAAGACATCTTTGAATTTTACTAAATCTGATGTTATCGAAACAGTAAAATTATTGATGAAGATCTACTAAATTTTCCTTTTTGTTTTAAAGTTATGTTGAAAGTCTCCAAGGTTGTTTTCGTGCAAAAGGAATAAAGTGTACTTTACAAAAGGAATGATTTCAAGTTTTTTTTTTGTGCAATACAGAGCCCAGATTGTAACTATATACTGTACATATGTACATGTATATAACAAATACAGTGTAAATGCTACATGGGTTGGATGGGCATCACGACCAGAGGTGAGGATGGTTCCTTATCTGAACAGGAGGCTCCAAGCAGGCAGATGGGGATCCCGACCAGGAGCCAGACCCAGAAGTAATGGCTGGAGGGGATGGATGGACAGCCCATTAGAAATGAAGGATGTTGCACGGGACAGGTCATTTCCCCAGGACAACAGATGGCAATAGCCCTCCGTATCAGTGCCATTTGGGAACCAGCAGGGAATTCTGGGAGATGTAGTCCAGCCACACCGCCCTGCTGGGGACCATGGGTTGGTGCAAGGGGGCGCTGCAGGGAGATGTGCTCTCTAATAATTTGACCAGGAAGTGATTCCACTGGGCAGTGGCCCTGGCACTGGAAGTACTCCCAGGTCCTTAGTAAAAGAGACTGCACTCCCTTGTCCAGGCGAGTCGGAGCTGGAAGGAAGGAAGGAAAATCTGTGGTTATGATTTTTATTACTTTTGAAGGTGTTTGTAATAAAAAATGTCTATTATTTGAACCCGAGACTCAGAGTGTGTTCAGGTTTTTGAGTTTGTGGCTTGCTGACGGCCTGGTTCCATCACAGCAGTTATGAATTTATTGCATAATGCTTGGCATTTACTTATAAGTGTCATTGTATGTTTTGCTTTGGCAATTGGCACATTTGTTTTTATCTTTTTCAAGATTTATTAAGCAAAGTAAATATTTACTTTTATTAATCTCTTCCAGCATCAGTGAAATGTAGTGTGGTCCAATTGGAAAAAAACAACATGAAATGTAGCCAATTGTATGTCAGATGTTGCAAGTCGCCTTGGATAAAGACATCAGCCAAATAAATAAATGTAAAAATGTAAGGAAATGTAATGTAAATGAAATCAGAACAGCAGCAGCAAAGCTTACAAAACCCTTCAGATAGGGTCACTGTCATTTCTCTGGGTCTTGAACTCATTCCATAACCACATACAGTAACTTGTAATAACAGGTCTTGTCTTCCCTTCTACTGACTTGCGTTCTCTTGCATTCCTTTCATTCCTGTGGCCATGTGTATATTTATTTACAAAACAAATGATAATGTTGTTTTGAACTCGCCGAATTACTGCTTCCTACTGAATTATAATTTCATCTGCTTTACTATGTTCAGACACTATATAGCACTATATAGTATTTACAGTATGATCTCTCATTAAAAATTAGTTACTTGTTTGACAATGTGATAGTTTGATATACAAGTAGAGTTTTAAGTAGTTTTATTTTTTTCTAAAATACTTTCTCATATATTCATTTCCAGTTAGTGTTTCAAAACATCTGGAAAGTATCTGAGTTGTATTTGACTAGATTGAACTCCATCTGTGCTATATAATTTCAGAATGATAAGTCAGGAAGACCTCTTTCTTCACATAACTTGGCTTGTGATTTCATTGCAAACTGCAGTCCATTTTATGAAGTCTACATTTTGTCCCTGTACTATGTGGATCCTTCAAGGATTCTGCTTTCATCTCTCAGTCCAGAAACTGCCTGATATTTTTGGTGTACATGTGTGGTCCTCTGCATTATTCTATAGTGGACATGCAGGCCAGTTGCTGTTAAATAGTTTCATGTAAGCCACACACTAAATTGAACTGATCAAATGGAAATTGTTATATACTTAAAACAGAAAGACTTTTTATTTCATTTTGAGCTACTGTGTATCAGTGTGAAAAAACAAAACAAAAGTCAGCCTTGAAATGAGTATTGTGGTAAAACAGCACTGAATTAAAGTAGGCTGGATGTGGTTTGGGTGGTGGCCCATTCTCAAGACATCTATGATGTTGTGAAAACCTAGCGGTGCTACTGGTTATCTTTGTATGATTTGGTATTTTGTAATTTAGTCCTTTACTTAGAATCTTGTACTTTGCTTGTTATTTTTAATTTTTAATGCTCTATAACTGAAAATTATTCTCTGTAGTTATGTGTTTTTCCACTTATTGTGGTGGATGAAATATTACTTAACTTAATATTGTGTTTCAGAGTGTTTTCCTTAAAACATGCCATGCAAAAGAATAAAGGGGCACAGCAATAGCATGTTTGTATTGGTTTGTGTATAGTCTACATCCCAAAGCTGTGGTAGGATAGTCTCCATAGCTGAAGCTACATACAGCACAGTAGCTCTATAAATATTTTGTGATGGTGTGGTTTAATAAAAACATTTTTTAAGTAATTACTTATGTCTCCTGATGACAGTGTGTTAGAAGAAGTTGGCACCGAGCTCATTTTACATTAACTGGCTACCATTTAATCTGGAGCAGACATAAACAAGCCACTCTCATCAGATGAAGCAAAAAAATGATCATGAAGTGTATCAGAAAAATCAATCTTAAACAAAACTGTGGGAGTTCTAAGTGTGCAGCAAGTTCAGGAAGATACGATTTTCACGTTACAAGTACTCATCTGAACAAATCCCAATTGAATTTGATCACTTCAGACAAACTGTTAAAATGCATGCAATTGTAAATTGTTTGTAATCAGGAGTAACATCATTGCAGTCAACACTGTGAAGATATTTAACAGAGACAGTGTTAAGGTTCATTGTTAATTTCTATGTGTTTTAAAAGTCAGTGCCAGGTGCAGCAGTGGATAATGACAATCCATATTGCTATTGGCACATTCTCTCTTGTTATTACCAGTAGTCTCTTCAATGCAATCAGTCTTAATGGAGACCTCAATCAGACAGATCTTCATCCTCATTGTCTCTGTCACACAGAATATGCTATTTGGATTCATCATTTTCTTACACAGATGTGACACACCAAAGAAGTGATGAATTGAAGTGAGGAAGGAAGTGATGCATTGTATTTACACCACACCCTGCTACGATGCCCTGTGGGTGCTTTGTTTTCATCTGTGTGTATGGTAATTAAGTTTTCAAATTAAAACAAATGACTGAAAAAATTATCAAACAATAGCAAGAAAAATGTTATAGGTGTATGTATGTAAACTTTTTTATCACTATAATGATCTTACATGGGCTATACTCATGTTAAATAAAGACTTAAAATTATAATTGTAACTTTAACGTAGCATAGTTTTTTCAGATAATGAAGGCAGAACACTCAAGGTAAGATAGTAATACTCACAGGTGCAGGAGAGTGGCAAGATGTGGCATGTTGATTAGCAAATGTAAATAAGAACTTTATTGAACATGTGACAATATTCACCATACGAACCCTAAGTACGACAGCCTTGCTATGGACAGCACATCTGTAGGACCATATACAGTAACTGTAGTGGCAAAATTGATGAGCAATAGTGTTGTTTAGTTAGAATGGGAAATATTTTTTCAACAGGAAGAGCAATTATATTGACAAGATCAAAAATAAAGTTCTATGATAATAAAACAAATATAGTGCAAAATGTAAAATCTTTAATAAAGGCTTTACCCTTTGTCTTCAATTAATGAGTAATTTGGTGTTAAAGCGAAGTGAAAAACCATCAGTCTATTATCAGTATATCCTTTTTTCTAAATCTGTTCACTCCAATTTAGGGTCTTTTGGTGCCAAATTGTCCCTGGTGTGTGCTTGGTGTGTGTGTGCCCTGCGGTGGGCTGGTGCCCTGCCCAGGGTTTATTCCTGCCTTGCACCCTGTGTTGGCTGGGATTGGCTCCAGCAGAGCCCCGTGACCCTGTGTTAGGATATAGCGGGCTGGAAAATGACTGACTGACTGGTGCCAAATCCTATCTGAGTGGTACTGGGCACCAGGCAGGAGTGAACTTGGGACAAAGAATGTGTCTATGTCAATTCATACAGACAAATGCAGAGTGCCATACTCATTCTTGTTGTTATCAGCACGTTTCATCACAAGATGGTGTTGTAAACAAGTTTTATCTCTGTCCATGTATTTCATGTTTATTGTTTGTAATGTGTTAATATACATTCATGTACAGATGCATCCCAAGAAACATTTGAGTAAAAGGAAAATAAAAATAATGTACCTGTAAACATCTTCAACATTAACAAATGTTAAGAGAAATTTATTAACAACAGAAAACAGAAAAACAAGATTCAATCATCCCTCCAACACAGACACACAAAAGACTTTCTTTAAATCCTGGCAGCAACCATTTTTTAAAATCATGTTATGTGTCCAGCATTCAAGTTCTGTCCCATGTAAGTGCCATAGCCTAGTTAGAAGGAAACTGCGATTGTCCAGTATGTAGCAGAACACTTCCGCACCACCAGTTTCTACTATATAATAAAACACTAAGGTCTATGTGTCCAACTGTCATAGCAATCTAATTGGGCAGTTTGACTTTGGTAACACGACAAAGGAGGAAGTGCAAGTGTGAGACCAACGAGAAGGAGCAAAGGCACATGTTCAGAGATTCACCTTTAAAGACAGAAAGTACAAAACAGGACAGGAAGCAAGAAAGGTGTCTTCAAAATAATTGCAGAGTCTGAGAAGCAGGCCTTCGAGAAGCAGGTGCCTTTCTCGCTGCCTGTCACCCATGAAGAAAGGTTCAGACAAACATGAATACAGAGTAAAGGTGCTGATAGTACAAGTAGGTTGAATTATCAAATATTTCTAAATTATTCTATTGGCTTTTTTCAAAAGGTACTGCGGCTATTTCTTCTATAATGCTCTCCCATCAGTAGACATCCTATTAAGAAATTATCAGTCCTCAATATCCTGGAGATATCGTGTGGCAGAGCTTGGTTTCCAAATTAGGCCTCCTTTGTTGCCTTGCATTCTGTGTGTTTTAAATTTGTTAGACACTGCCCTTATTTACTGACTTATCCTTAATATTTTCAAAGTGAAGGATGCTGCTGGTACTGATAATGAACTGATATGATCAGTGTTTAAGGTTCAGTAATTAAATTTACATCCATTTATATTTTTTTACAACTATTGGTTTTTAAACTCTTTTGGGACTCCCCCCAAAGTGACGACATGCCAAAGAGTGCCCCAAAGCACTATTGCCGTGTCTGTAGAAGACAGCTTATCCATTGACGGGACAACCGCAAGCTCCCAGTGCTGCAGCGGCTCACCACAAAAGCAAATCCGAGCTGACTGTGCTTGCCCTATAATGGCGTGATGGGGTGATGCAAGGTACATTGTAAATGCAGGGAACAGTATTACTTGGCCACTAACCTGGCCATGACCCTTCCTGATTGCTGTGTCTGCATATAAGAGAGTGGTAGATCCCGCTACAATAAATAACTGTGCTGTTCTTGTTTCAAGCAGAATAAAGCTGGTTTTGCTAAAGTACTGAGACTCGGCCTCGTGTTTTGGGGTGCAAGACAGGGACTCACACATCACACTGTAATGATGTAATTCCACCTGCAGGCTCAAAAAAGCATTGGTACTTGAACAATACTAACAAGCCTATGCCAGAGTCATACAATTCCTCACATAAAACGGTAGGTAATCCACTTGCAAGCCCTGGTATTAAACATACAAGAGATGCATGCTATAAAATGCTCTGTTATATGTTTTATACAGCGATGCTATTTCAGAGAGTTTCTCACCATACTTTTTTTTACATTGAGAAGTACATCTCTGTTCCTGAAAATGATAAGCAATGACAGACAAGAGGCCGTAACACTGTATCTCTTTAAAACTTAAACACTATATTATGATGTATGCACACTTATAATGAGTATGCTGACTGATATAGTACTTACAGATTGAATTTGATTATTACTCCTGTTATTATAGGCATTTAATGACAAGATCATGATCCTCATTATCCGCTGTGGCAACCCCTAATGGGAGCAGACGAAAAAAGAAGAACTTAGGCATTTAACAGCACAGCACTTTTTTTCAGAATCACTTTAATACTTTTCTTAGTCATTGCTCACAATCAGCTAGCTCTGGTAACACATTAGGAAACATTACCAACAGAAATTGTTTCATCAGATCAACAGCACACTATGCATATGATTTAGTGTTTGTGTATATTTTCCAAAAGCTTAACAACTAAAAATACACAGGCGGCCCGGTGTCATAGCCCTTCCATTGTCTCACTCTGTCTGTCCTGGATTTTGGCTGGATGTCTCACAGTCTTGGAGGCTGTAGCCCTCAGTAATTACACTCTGAATCTCTGTGCTAAAGTGTCTCTACATATGATGACTATGCATACCCCTGCAAAATTGTACATTAATTATTATTGGTTAAAATATTGTTTACACGAATAGCTAGATCAAACATCAGTAGACCAACTAGTGCTTTTTCCTCCATTTGGTGTATTTACATTGCTCCCATCTGTACCTCTACATTTCTAATTTTCCATCCCAAGGCTGGTACAGCTTGTTATCCCAAGGGTGGAGATGTTGTCTACCTCTTTATGAAGTCCACAAATCAGATCCTGAGTCCTGGAGACTTTGTAAGTGGTTTTGCCTGCTTTAAATCTTATGTCACTTCAAGCTTTATGCAAAGCAACAAGGCCAGGTTTCTTTGCTTGTTTCCAGTGTACTATTTCAGCAATCCCACCCTGTCCATGGACATTCCCCACCTTACAGCGAGAATAGGCAATTCTGAATTGGATTAAGTGAGTTTCAGAATTAAATTTTCCAGTTTATCACACACTGAATGTAATTCCTAAAGGAAAAATATACACTTAAAACAGACACCACAACAGCTACATACATTGGGATGAAAAAAAAAATGTTGATAAGTAGACTCAATATAAAACAGAAGCGAGAATGCCAAAGAGTTCACAGGGTCAAGCCACTGGGGCTTCATTTATGTCACAGTACTCCCAAGGCAACATCAATTATATCTTTAGGTTTTAAGTTTTGATGCTGAAGGCTGTATTCCGATGAAGTCTAGCAGACAAAATTAAAAACATACAACACTATGTCTGGACTGAGGTGAATCCTGCAACTTACTTCAAAGTCTGACCTTGCGAATAGAAAAAAAAGACTTATTTCAAATCCCAGAGTGCCTGAGAAAACAGTTATGACTTCCAATAGCACATAAGAAGCAACCTTTCAAGAAAACAATTTGCACATTTTCACAACCAATATTAAATAAATGTTTACTTAAAATAACATTCTATTTTAAACCATTGGAGTACATAACACAAAAAAATGCATGTAGTACAGATGTAACATGTAACAGTTAATTTAAGGGCTTGTGTGCTTAGATTAAATACTTTTAAACCAGTACTTAGGTGAAATGTAAAACCCAGCCATAAAATGGAAGCTATTCCAATAACTTACTGATAATAATATACCATAACACCTCATCCATATCATGCCCATTTAAGGAAAGAAAATCCTTTTTATAGTAAAATATTTTAATATTGCCTAGCCCAATACAAAGTTATATACCAAGCTGGTACCTACATTCAGAACACAGTGAGAAGTCAATGGTGTCAAACACCGCACTCAAGACAGAACAGCACCCTGGAGAGGATGGGCATCTGCTTTTGGCTTAATGTTATGACAGACCTTAATCTGTCTGTCACTAGAATGCAGTACTTACACTGAACATTTAACAGGAAGATCAACAACCCATTGGGGAGTGATCAGAAACGTCAAAATGACAAAAAAAGTAGGATTTAAAAGTGCAGCTCTTTTTAACTTGTAGTAAAATATACTTACAATAAAATGTAGAATACATTAGTTTAGCAAGAAAACATAATCTCAGTAATTAATGTAATCTATCTATTTTCTGAACCTGCCGAATCCAATTCAAGGTTTTGAGCTGTCGGAGCAAATGCCAATGCTATCGGCCACAAGGCAGGAACCAGCCCTGGGCAGGGTGCCAGTCTGTCACAGGCCACTGTCACTTACACTTAGTCAGTTTAGAGCTCCCAGTAAAAATAATTTTGTTTTAAGAAAACTTGAAGAAAAAAAACACACATGAGGAACTATGCAAGCTCCACACACAGATAATAAGTTGAAAATCAAACCCAGGCTTGTACACTCCATATTATTACATTGCTCAGAAGTACATAAAGTTTTGAAATTACCAAGTGCTAAACTCTCAGCATTGCTTAAGCATCTTGTGGTAAGCCATGTTAGCAGAGCAACACTCTAGCTGTAGGTTTTTTTTTCTTCATATATAATAAACCAGATGCAAAATGTCTTTAATTCAGATTGTTCTTTAATTGCAATGTTACTTTTAGAAATATACAACACTGAGCATAATGTCAATATAAAAATACCAAATTTTCATCATATACCAGAGTGTGGTGGTACAGAGGTTAGCAATCCTTCCTCGCAGCTACAGAATTCTAGGTGCAAATCACAGTCTCTGCTTTGACTATCTTTCTGTTTTTTTCTTGGGGTTTTCCTCCCACATTCTAGTCTTGCTGGTGTCTATGAGCAATAGCTCAGTAATCTGGATAGAAAATGGAAGAATGGATAACAGATTGGAAAATTTTACCTGAAGAAAAAAAAACTTACTTTCAAAATAGTTTTCAGTGATCCGCATAAGAGTACGCTGGTGTGGTGGTTGGATCTGTTGCCTCACAGCTTTAGCAACCTGGCACAGTTCATATAGATACTGAATATTCTTTCAGTGTTTTCAAGGATTTCAAAGGTCTTTCTGGTTTCCTCCTTCATCCCAAAGACAGATAGCTTAGGTTAACTGCTGAGTGACATAATCACCACCTCCAAATGCACTACAACCTTCCATCACTGCTGACATTGTACTGCAATTCATCTGGTGTGGTCTATTTATTACTATGCTCTTGTCCTCTACGTTATGTAGGGAAAACATTCCATAAGGTGAGGATATGAATTGCAAAACATAAAACAAATCTAAGACCTTGTAATATTAAACATACAATTTCTAGGCATTTTATGATGTCTAAACATGTTCTCTCTCATCTGACGTACATGGTTCTAGAAATTGTACAAACTCATTCTAGTACAGGCGATTTTTAACAATCATTTACCTTGAAGCCTTAAGGATATTTGAACTTAGTTCATGTAGTGGTTCCGGTATGAACAACTTAAATGAAACAGACTGTTTCATATAAATGCTCCCATTTGCTTCTTCTGGCCATCATTTCCACTTTTTATGGTCTGATATTAGATGCTGTCCTTCTCAGTCTCTGGCCAATCCCAAACACTCCCTCAGTCTATCTCCACATAAAGGCAATCTCTCTTGTTGACATTTACAATTTGTGTATTCTATATCCTTTACACAATCCATTCCTGCCACATTCTTATTACCATTGCAAGGTGGGCTTTTTTCAATCTCAGTTAGTCCAGGTATCTAAGTTGACTAGATGGTGTTCAACATTATCCATTTAGTCATTTTAATCATTTTATATATTTTTCTCTCCAGCCTTATTTTCTGATGTTGAGTTTTAATATTTTCTTCCATTGTGATACATGCTTATTATTTAAAGTAACTGGTGTGCTCTTTATTTCTCATTGATTTTATTATTCATCTTTATATATAACTAGCAAAATACCCGCACTTCGCAGCGGAGAAGTAGTGTGTTAAAGAGGTTATGTAAACATATGCATGCATATACATATATACATATATATACATATCTACATATACACATATCTACATATACATATATATACATATATATATACATATACACATCCACACATATATATATATATTGTGATGGACGACCGGCTACAGACTCCGGTCACCACCCCCAGGCCACTAGGAGGAGCCCTCCGGACAGCATGATGGTGCCCCGACTTCCAGCAGGGCCTCATGGACTTTGTAGTTTATACACACAGCCCTGCTGGATACCTTGGGGGCCACCGGGAGTCGCTGTAGGGGGGCTAGTGGGCTCTTGTATGCCCTATAACCCGGGAGTGCGTCAGTATCACGTGTCCGGAAGAAACGACGTGCTCCTGGGGTGAAGAAGAGGACGGTTTGCCCTGACCCGGAAGGAAAACGGACTTGTGGGTTTGGCCAGGAACCACTTCCGGGTCAGGGGCTATAAAAGGACTCTGGGAAGCCCAGTACACTGAGCGAGAGTCGGGAGGTAGGAGGGTGAAGTGTCTGGGAGTGGAGGATTGGTTTATCGGAGTAGTTTATTGTGATTTATGAGTGTGGTGTGGAGAGTGCTTTGTGCACAGTATAATAAAGAAATATTATACTTTCACCTGGTCATTGGAGTGGTACCTGAGGGTCAAAGAGGTGGACAAAGGGCTTATTGCTACAATATATATATATATATATATATATATATATATATATATATATATATATATATATATATATATATATATATACACACATATCAACATATATATATACAAATACATATACACACATACATAAACACACACATACACATATATACATATACACATACATACATAGTGCGTTGTAACACGGGCTGTGATTGTTACATGGGAGGGAGATGACAAATCACAGCTTCCCGCTTTCTAATCGGGCCTGTGATTGGTGCTTTGACGGATGCCCAGATCCCACAGTATCTCCCCTTAGGAGAGGCGCTAGGCAAGTGTAATTGAATAGCGGTGCTGCAAGTTTAGCTTTACAGTAATCCCTCCTCCATCACGGGGGTTGTGTTCCAGAGCCACCCGCGAAATAAGAAAATCCGCGAAGTAGAAACCATATGTTTATATGGTTATTTTTATATTGTCATGCTTGGGTCACAGATTTGCACAGAAACACAGGAGGTTGTAGAGAGACAGGAACGTTATTCAAACACTGCAAACAAACATTTGTCTCTTTTTCAAAAGTTTAAACTGTGCTCCATGACAAGACAGAGATGACAGTTCCGTCTCACAATTAAAAGAATGCAAACATATCTTCCTCTTCAAAGGAGTCAGGAGCAGAGACTGTCATAAAGGCAGAGGAAAATCAATAGGGCTGTTTGGCTTTTAAGTATGCAAAGCACCGCGGCACAAAGCTGTTGAAGGCGGCAGCTCACACCCCCTCCGTCAAGAGCACAGAAAGAGACAGAGAGACAGAGAAAAACAAGCAAGCAAAAATCAATACGTGCCCTTCGAGCTTTTAAGTATGTGAAGCACCATGCAGCATGTCGTTTCAGGAAGCAGCTGCACAAAAGATAGCAACGTGAAGATAATCTTTCAGCATTTTTAGACGAGCGTCCGTATCGTCTAGGTGTGCGAACAGCCCCCCTGCTCAATCCCCCTACGTCAGGATCAGAGAAAGTCAGCGCAAGAGAAAGAGAAAAGTACGTTGGGTAGCTTCTCAGCCATCTGCCAATAGCGTCCCTTGTATGAAATCAACTGGGCAAACCAACTGAGGAAGCATGTACCAGAAATTAAAAGACCCATTGTCTGCAGAAACCCGCGAAGCAGTGAAAAATCCGCGATATATATTTAAATATGCTTACATATAAAATCCGCGATGGAGTGAAGCCGCGAAAGGCGAAGCGCGATATAGCGAGGGATTACTGTACACCTGTTTTTAAGGCTTATTGACTGAAAGGGGCTTTCATGAAAAAAGTTAGGGCTTTGCTACAGGATACACCCTCCACAAGTTAAGGAAGTAAAAATAAAGGTATATATTTCTGTTTTATTTAAACTTTTTAAGTTTGTATGCGGGCGGTATGGTGGCGCAGTGAAAGGTGCCAGTTAGGAGACCCGGGTTCGCTTCCCTGCGTGGAGTTTGAATGTTCTCCCTGTGTCTCTCTGGGTTTCCTCCGGGTACTCCGGTTTCCTCCCATAGTCCTAAGACATGCAGGTTAGGTGCATTGGTGATCCTACATTTTCCCTAGTGTGTGCTTGGTGTGTGTGTGTGTGTGTGCACCCTGCGTTGGGCTGGCGCCCTGCCCAGGGTTTATTTCCTGCCTTGCGCCCTGTGTTGGCTGGGATTGGCTCCAGCAGTCCCCCGTGACCCTGTAGTTAGGATATAATGGGTAGGATAATGGATGGATGGATTACTCTAAACTGATCATGTCTGAATATGAAGTGTATGTGTGTATCCTAGATTTTCGGGGTTGGCTGCTGCCTTGTGCCTGATGTTTTGGAATAGGCTCAATCCCCCAGGTGACTCTCAATTGAAATTAAGAGAATTTGAAAATGGATGGATGTAACAATGTTCATTTAGACATAAAACTATATTGATAAACAAGGATTTTGATTTAAGATAAGAGTTAGCCTGTAACATAAAAATAAATATGTTCAAGTGTCTACACATTTCCAATTGTAAATTATTCTAAGTGTGCTATTCTTGTTGATTACAAATAAGAGCAGCCCTGCCAAAGGCTGCTTCCTTTCATATAAGCCATTCAGTCCACAGGTTTTCTTGCTCTTAGAACACAATTATACAAATTTCCATACCGGATTGGTCGAGCCCCAGGTTAACAACAACCACCACCAGTACTGGGAGCTGGGAAAGATGTGCAGCAGGTTAGGGTGATAAAGGATAAAGATGGAAATGTACTCACAAACGAGGAGAGTGTGTTGAGCAGATGGAAAGGGTACTTTGAGAGGCTGATGACTGAAGAGAACGAGAGAAAGAAGAGGTTGGATGATGTGGAGATAGTGAATCAGGAAGTGCAACAGATTACCAAGGAGGAAATAAGGACAGCTATGAAGAGGATGAAAAATGGAAAGGTCGTTGGTCCAGATGACATACCTATGGAAGCATGGAGGTGTTTAGGAGAGATGACAGTGGAGGTTTTAACCAGATTGTTTAATGGATTCTTGGAAAGTGAGAGGATGCCTGAGGAGTGGAGAAAAAGTGTACTGGTGCTGATATTTAAGAATAAGGGGGATGTGCAAGACTGCAGCAACTACAGGGGAATAAAATTGATGAGCCACAGCATGAAGTTATGGGAAAGAGTAGTGGAAGCTAGGTTAAGAAATGAGGTAATGATTAGTGAGCACTAGTATGGTTTCATGCCAAGAAAGAGCACCACAGATGCAATGTTTGCTTTGAGGATGTTGATGGAGAAGTTTAGAGAAGGCCAGAAGGAGTCACATTGCGTCTTTGTGGACCTGGAGAAAGCATATGACAGGGTGCCTCGAGAGGAGCTGTGGTATTGTATGAAGAAGTCGGGAGTGGCAGAGAAGTATGTAAGAGTAGTACAGGATATGTACAAGGGAAGTGTGATAGTGGTGAGGTCTGTGGTAGGAGCGACAGATGCATTCAACGTGGAAGTGGGATTATATCAGGGATCAGCTCTGAACCCTTTCTTATTTGCAATGGTGATGGACAGGTTAACAGACGAGATTAGACAGGAGTCCCCTTGGACTATGATGTTTGCTGATGACATTGTGATCTGTAGCGATAGTAGGGAGCAGGTTGAGAAGACCATGGAGAGGTGGAGATATGCTCTAGAGAGGAGAGGAATGAAGGTCAGTAGGAACAAGACAGAATACATGTGTGTAAATGAGAGGGAGGTCAGTGGAATGGTGAGGATGCAAGGAGTAGAGTTGGCAAAGGTGGATGAGTTTAAATACTTGGGATCAACAGTACAGAGTAATGGGGATTGTGGAAGAGGCAGGGTGGAATGGGTGCAGAAGAGTGTCAGGAGTAATTTGGGACAGATGGGTATCAGCAAGAGTGAAAGGGAAGGTCTACAAGACAGTAGTGAGACCAGCTATGTTATATGGGTTGGAGACGGTGGCACTGACCAGAAACCAGGAGACAGAGCTGGAGGTGGCAGAGTTAAAGATGCTAAGATTTGCACTGGGTGTGACAAGGATGGACAGGATTAGAAATGACTACATTAGAGGGTCAGCTCAAGTTGGACAGTTGGGAGACAAAGTCAGAGAAGTGAGATTGCGTTGGTTTGGACATGTGCAGAGGAGAGATGCTGGGTATATTGGGAGAAGGATACTAAGGATAGAGCTGCCAGGGAAGAGGAAAAGAGGAAGGCCTAAGCGAAGGTTTTTGGATGTGGTGACAGAGGACAAGCAGGTGATGGGTGTAACAGAACAAGATGCAGAGGACAGAAAGATATGGAAGAAGATGATCCGCTGTGGCAACCCCTAACGGGAGCAGCTGAAAGAAGAAGAAGAAGATTCTCTTCATTTTAACTGCAGTGGTTTAATTTTGCAAAATGCAGTATATAAAAAAGGACAATCTTGATTTTTTTGGTTCCACCTACCAGAAGTTCTTTTCATGATATTCACTTTACAAAGTTCCTCAAAAATGTTGATGCTATTTCCTATTAATGCTTCTCATTTACTTATTACTAGAAGTATTTTATGGTAGTTTTTTTGAAAAGAAATGTAAAAAGGTATAATTTCTCACAATCAACAAATATTTGATTTTTTTTTTTCAATTTGCATGTAAACGATCGTGAAACATAAGAAGAAGCTATAAACCATTGTTAGGGTAATAGAAGTTTGTTCTGACAAACTTTACCACATGCATGTCACCATGACCCTAACCTAGAAAAGCAGATAGATAATAAAAATATATAACTGTTTTTCTCCTTTTGTTTTAATAATATTAAATTCATGTTTAAGACTGTGATCAATGTTAGCCAAATTAAATAGTGCACAGAAAGGCACATAACACCAAAAATAAACAGAGCATGCAGATGTGTGAAATATACTGTGTCTTTGATAAGACGATTACTGGATCCATCTGTGCTTCTAAGCTATCGTTCAGAGGGGACATGCTCAGATAAAAGTCACACTGAAACATTATTCTGTTATTTCTTTGGTTTGGCAATATCAGAAAGCACACAATGATCTCACGTAGCAACAACTCAAAAAAGCTGTAAGTAATTTTCCTGTTTGTAATCCAGATATTATGCTTGATGCGCAAAACAGAGCATTTTAATAGAATTCCTTGCAGAGCCACTTTACAATCCACCCATTACTTTAAGCAGTTTGTCATTTGGGATATTTTAAATAATGCATGGCTAAATATACAACATACCCTGCAGACTGAGGCAACATTTGATTTTATTTTTTAATCTGATTCTGCAATTTGGGTAAATGCCATCACATATGAAAAGTATTGCAATGAAAATAACTGAATTCATACTAAACATAAGACATATTTGAAGATGGTACATTGGCAGAGCAATTAGCACTGCTTCCATGCAGCTCTAAGAGACTTAGTCACTGTTCGTGTGATTCTCTCCATGTCTGTATGGTTTATCTCAGGCGTTCCAAAGATGTGTGTGGTAGGCTGCTTGTTGATTCTAACCTGGCCCCATATTGGCTGAGTGAGAGTGTGTACTGCATCGGACTGGTGTTCGGTTCGGGATTCTTGTCCTGCACCAAATATGTCTGAGATGGGCTTTGGCTGTCCATGGTTGTGTAATTGCATTGCATAAGTTGACAAAATTTTAAAACACATCCTTGTTGTACAATCAGATTTTAAATAATCTTGTTTTGAAACAAATAGATAATAAAGGCAATATTAGTCATTAATCAATTTAAATAGGAATACAAATAGTTCAAAATTGCACACTGGATTAAATTCTTGTGGCGTCTCATCATCATATGGAACATATGATTCACTTATATAAATGTTCTTAGGAGGATACTTTTATAGTATGCCACACACTAGACTAAAGCCAAGTAGGACAAAACAGAAAAAAACAATAGTGTGAAAACATCTCTGAATGAGTCACACAGGAGTTGCTTTTTTGAGTGAAAACAAAAATTATCGTTTGCCATTTATTTATGAGGCTGCAATATAAATAGTGACCTACTGCCACCCATTGTCTGTGTCATAGGGAGACCCTTAAAACAATCAAGCAAGCCCACCTTCATCCTGTCATTCTGGTGTTAACTTTCTCCCCGACTGGAGTTATGAAGTGCTGTTGTCCTTTCCCAACGCACTTCTTTTTCCTCCTATCCTAAGCACAGATTCACCGTTTTTGCCACCAATACGAGAATATTCATCCCTCAGGTCTGTCACTCAGTTCTCTAGGGTGGTGCCCGTGCCCTCATATGAAGTGTTTTTTCCCGGGCTTCACCCTGTTCTGCCTCCTACACTCTGCAGCTGCTGGAGACATTACAATATCTTTAGAAAACTAATAAATAACAAGTATGAATGAGCAATGTCAGAACCTGGATTACTTAAACAGAAAGATAAAAAAGAGCTCTGCTGCCTCTTAGGGCTTGCATCAAGGTACTGTAACCCAGCCCGAACTCCACACCAATTTATCCTATTAGCTCAAGACAGCTTTGTCTGATCCCGTCCCAGGATCACTTCTAACCAGGTTTTGGATCCAGTATGACTCTGTCCACTATACATGGACACCAGTATAGAGCTCCTACACTGCAAAAAATGAAATTTTAACAAGCCAGACAATCTTGAAAAGAAATAATGGATCTTGTTTTTTTTATTTTAAGAATAACTGACTTGAGTAGATTTGTATGTGTAAGATATATAATCTCATTTTTAGAAAATTTAACAAGTTAACAAGTTAAACTTTCTCACTATATTGGCAGATAATTTTGCTTGATTCTAATACCTTTTTCTTGTTTTTTATTTATTTTTTCTCATTTTTTCACACTGATTTTTTGCAGGTATTAGAATATTATTTCTTTTATTTCTATTATTTCTTTTCAAGATTGTCTGGCTTGTTAAGATTTCATTTTTTGCAGTGTAGCAGCCTCTTGATGTCTACTACCCCTAACCCTTATGCAGGTCTGAAATGATCAGGTCTTCATTTGGTAGAGGATTAAGCAACCCTGATGTACTCAAATTCTCTGTCTCACTTTGGGGAAACATTACACATTTCTGATCCATCTCACTGAAGTCTCTCTGGGGTACCCTTCACACACACAGGACATACCATCTCTTTTCAATGTCAATCTGCTTTCCAGGACATGCCAGCTTAGGTTGCTTTTGCCAGTGTATGTTTCTTCAGTTTTAAGAGCTCATACAGTTCTGCTCTTCCTTCATAACACCTTCCAAATCATGTAGTTACAGTCCCTACGGGGTTCCTTACTACAAATGATATAATATGTACAAGCAGTTAAATAGTTTCCAAATTTGTCATGTACTACCGAAATTCAATGAATGATGCCAAATAACAATTAAATTTGACAGGATTCACCCACCACATAATTTATATAATTCATAATGGAGGGAATTTTGTATTGAAAACAAGAAAACACCTTAATCAGCCTTAAGTGCTTTATATATCTTTAGTAGATATAAAAATTGCAAAAGTGACTCATACTCACTAAATCCTTAAGAAATACTGTCAGTAAAAAAATGAAAAAAGCAGAAAACAATTCCCAAATAGATGTGGCATAGCGAATAATTTCTTCATTGAAATATTTGGCAATAGCCTTTTTAATTTTTGTACAATAGTCTCATGAGGACTGTTGCCTAAAAATGACAAATCTTTTACTCCAGTCCAAGTGTTTTATGCCTCTGCATTTCTTAGTATTGAAAGACCATTGCATTTTGAAAACAAGCAGACCACCCACCACAGAGGCAACCTCTATCAGATCTGCTTCTTGATGACTTCATCACTTGATGACTTGATGACTTTCAATCATTAAAAATAAGATGTTAAAAACATGCACATGTATTACAGAAAGTACATCCAACCGTTAATCTATCTTCTGAACCTGATTTCTCCATTACAAGGTCAAAGAAACTCCAAGCTTTTCCTTGTGGTTCAGGGAACAATGTGGAAACTGATACCAACTTCATTCATATTGGACCAAGTTAGATTAACTTAATACACACATCTTTGGGGTATGGTAAGAAAATGGATCATCCAAATAAAATCAAAATGAACACTGTGAGAACGTGCAACGTGTTCACAGTTACTGACCACACAAATGTTCTGCCTTGGCAATAATTGGCAAACAAAAAATGCAAGGAGCATAAAGTAAGAGGAAAAATGCTTGCAGTACTGCTAGCAAATATTCATAGATCAGCAGCTTTCTCCAGACAGTCATGTTGTCTTGGAAGACTAACAATTAATTCAACCCTTGGTTTTATTCCAGTTCCAATTTTCCAGGACAGGTTTGCAGAAAAGGTAGAATATCCCAGTAGCTAAAAGGTATACCTATGTGTTTAATAGTTGTGTGATGATCTGAGACAAAGAGAGTCACAGACTGTAAAAAGATACAGTATGTAGAGTAAGAAGACTAAGAGTGGTCTCATCTTAAGTTCATTAATCATTATTTTGTTTTTTACCAGTGTAAGAAGCCATTACTCGGATGAGTGGCCAGCACGACGATGCAGACGGACTGGCCGGCAGTAACTTTGTACCGGGCTGGTGTAAGTTAATGGCGGGACCAGCAGAGTTCAAGAGTCGGAAGTGATTCCATCCCACAAATGCCAGGTGGCATTGGTCCTTGTATCACAGGACTCCTACAGGGGTGCTTGTGAGATGGAGCCTGTAAATGCAGCCCTATTGGGGCCCATGAGGATTGAGAGAGGGCATTTTGGGGGAGGGCCTCCCTACTTTTCTTATGGGCCAAAAGTGCTCCCTGGAAGATATGACGTGGCACCGGAAGCATTCCTGGGCCCAGTATAAAAAGACCCGCTACCTAATGTAGCTGAATCGGGAGGCAGCAGGCAACACTTAAGAGAAGGAAGAAGACATGTCAGTTTACCCATCCATCCATTTTCCAACCCACTGAATCCAAACACAGGGTCACGGGGGTCTGCTGGAGCCAATCCCAGCCAACACAGGGCACAAGGCAGGAACCAATCTCGGGCAGGGTGCCAACCCACCGCAGGACACACACAAACACACCCACCCACACACCAAGCATACACTAGGGCCAATTTAGAATCGCCAATCCACCTAACCAGCATGTCTTTGGACTGTGGGAGGAAACCCACGCAGACACGGGGAGAACATGCAAACTCCACATTGGGAGGACCCGGGAAGCGAACCCAGGTCCCCAGGTCTCCCAACTGCGAGGCAGCAGCGCTACCCACTGCACCATCCCATGTCAGTTTATTTATTGTATAATTGTGCAACATGGCTGGAAGGAGGTCTGTGAAGGTGCACTGCAGAAAAAATATCCTTTTATTTTATTCTGTTAACATGTGGTGGATTGCTGGGTCTGTAGTTTGGGTGCTCTCTGGCGCCCCCTTGTAATTACACCATCATCATATTCTTTCTATTTCTACAATGCTTATTTTATCCAGTTGACCAGTTTTCTTCACATACTTTTAAGATCTATAGGTGAGGTTGATTGGAAACATTTTTTTATATTGTTTTTAGTAGTGAAATAAAGTTATATTATGAGAGTCAAACATCCATCCCATGGCACACAACCCCTCCACCCACATTCCCAGCCTTGTATGAAGAAAGGTAGGCCTGAGGAGGAAGGTGCAGTGATATTAAAAGGAAACAGGGGGAGAGAGGGGGAAAGAACTCAGCACAACTACGTGGACATTGGATTACACCTCCCCTCTATAGTGCTGTGAACAAGAGAAGATTGTGTACTCCAAATTGACTATACATGAGTCAAAATTGGTGTGTGAGTGAGTGTATCTAGCAATGCCATCTCACCCAGGACTGACAGACATTGTGCATAGGATATACATTGGCTTCCTGCGATGCTGAAGTGGATACATGTCCTGTGAAAATTGATATACAGCAGAAAATTGTGCATGGTATTGTTTTTTGTACTGTGCAAAGTCTTGTGTATTCACTGTATGCTCTACACCGGGTGAGTAGATTACTTCCAAACCAATATGGATGCTCAACTGGACATTGAGTTAGTGGATGCTTAGTTGAGTAATTTGCAATGAATCATAAATCACTATTTCTGCATATTTTTTTAGTTTTCTGCTATAATCCCTTTATGAGAATGCACACCTATGGTTTCCTCTCACAGTAACACTACTTATAGCAGGTTTGCCACTGTTACTTATTTCACAAAATCATTCCGTATTTGAAACAGATATGTTGTGCTCCATAACAGAGCGCTAACTGAGTGCTATTTTTTCTGTATTTTATACAATGCCTAGTCTCTGCGGGGGGTAGGGGGGGGGGGGGGGTTTGGGGGAAGGGGGTTTGTGTGATGTCAAGGGAACTGCTTTGCAATGCCCCTTCAATCTCCCATTCCAGACACCCACCTTCATAAGTCCACCCATCCCAGTTGTTACCTTAGGTTCTCCCTTATTTTTGTTTAGGAAAGTTGGCAACCACTGGACTAGCAGTACCTACAGAGCCAATCAGAGTATGCTGGCTACATTATTTATTGCATTGCACACACTGTCAACACATTCTGCATGTCAAAAACAAAATAGGAAACTGCTACCTCAAAGGAGACAAATCACTCATTACAAACTCTAATAAAAATCATATTTAGTTAGTGATGTTGCTAACTGCTGTATACATCAATTACAAAGAAGAATTTAAACACGTTTTTTTCATAACTGGAGTTGAATGGCTTCTTCTCCTAGGCATTCGTACTGTATTTTTCTCTTGAAACAATCTCAGTAGGGTGCCAACATGGCTAAAGCAGGTTATATGGGTAGTGAGCGCATTGTCATGACATTTACAATCATGGGATGTCTGGCTGTTCAGATCTTGTCTGTTTTGAATAGAATTGATGCATTTGGTGATTAAGCCAGTGAATCTAGTGAGCCTAACAACGTGTACAGTGCTGTATCGAAATAAGTGACGAAACTTAGATTTTAGTGACATCTAAAAGATGTGACGAAAAAGATTTGCATATAATAAATCAAGACGCTAATATACGTGACTATCCCAATATATTCAATCTACTCTATGTTGTATCATATTTGTAAATATGTAGAACACTTTTCAATGGGTAATAGGGTGTATAAGATTAAAGCAATTGTTATAGGTAATGAAGAACATTTTGGATTTTTTGAACCAATAAAGTGCAACATAAAAGAAATGTAAATTTTTAAAGAACTTTGTAATTGTATTTTTTATACAAATAAAGCTCTTTTTTATGCTCTCTCATTGTATTTATTTTCTGCTTTACATTGAGATGTACACCACATGCTTCTGAAGGGTTAATTTTCCATCCATCCATCCATCCATTTTCCAACCCGCTGAATCCGAACACAGGGTCACGGGGGTCTGCTGGAGCCAATCCCAGCCAACACAGGGCACAAGGCAGGAAATAAACCCCGGGCAGGGCGCCAGCCCACCGCAGAGGGTTCATTTTTTAATATTTTATTTCATATTTTACTATTCCTAATATTTTACTTGTACAATGTATTTTTGAGCTTTCAAATGCAATTATCTTCCAAAGTGAAAAAATAAGAAGGCATGGTTTAAAAATTAAAAATAGTCAACCCCTTGCTGTAGCTCCTTTAAAAAAACAACCTATCAGTAAGATGCTGAAGTATGTGTGAGATTTTGATTGCTTTATCACACACAGCAGACTATTTTAGGAAGTGCTGATTCTTCCAGATGCAAGGGCGTTAAAAGATCATTATATCAGCATTTAGTGACAAGGATATACCACTTCAAAAGTCTGAGACCTTTGTTTTAAACTAAGGAAAGATGTGTTCTATACATGAGTTGTTCACTATTCTGGAACTATCCATCCATCCATCCATTTTCCAACCCGCTGAATCCAAACACAGGGTCACGGGGGTCTGCTGGAGCCAATCCCAGCCAACACAGGGCACAAGGCAGGAACCAATCCCGGGCAGGGTGCCAACCCACCACAGGACACATATTCTGGAACTAGATATGAATTATTTCTCAGTTTCTGCTTTTCAAGTATCACTAAAAGTAAGGACTAGACAATAGAGGTTTTATGGTGATCCCACCTCACAGGACTTGTTTCAGGGTGTAGTACATTGTTTATGGAGTTTGCATGTCTCCTCATTATAATTTCATTCTTTTCAGGGTCAATGCACAGGAAATGCATTGATAACTGGCTTAGAATGGTCTGGTGTGATTGAAGGTGGGTGTATGCATTGCCTGACATCTTGTCCAGTTTAGGTTCTTGGCTTTTCATTGAGGTTGGTGGACCCTTTAGTGAACAAAGTTATTACTGAAAATGAACAGGAGGAATTTGATGATACACACAGAAAACATTTAATTGTCATTCACTGCAATGTGTAGTTCAAGTTAACGTCTAATGTCAAATTAAACAGCATAGCTTAAGGAATAAAAATCATTAAGAATTATATTATCTCAAATAGAAGTCTAATGTGAGGTAACAGTTAGAGCTGACTCTTTGGTATTGAAAGCAGTGACAGCAATGCACATTTCCTCAGAAAGCATACTACTAGGCATTAGGGCAGCAACAAATTAAATTTAGACACAGAAGAAGCATACCAGTTCTAATTAAATGGGGATGTTTATTGAACACAGGAAATGAACTCTAATTAAAAAATTGGAAATTGGATTGAAAATCAGCAACCTCAGTGTTCCCGTAGGACACAGGATGAGAGACAGCAACTCAGCAGATCAATAAAACTTTTTATTAAAACAAACAAAACTAAAAAAACAATATTGAACACCTGTACCTTAGTGCAGTGTCTAATTACACTGAAAATGTATCTTTACCAGAGAGAGCATGAAGACCCTACAGCAAAGGGGCATGCAGTGTGACGGTAACAGTTTCCCCTTTGCCATTGCAGATATTAAATCTATTGGTGTATTTTAAGTAAATGTGTGGTTTTATTAATTCCATATGGTAGTGCCCACTTTTTGATCATCTGAGTATCTACAGTGGTCACACTAGTGTAGTAATTAGTACTTTGGCTTTAGTGCACCAATGACTTGGGTTAAATTTAAGACCGAGTCACTGTCTGCGTTGTGTTGGCCTGGTCTTCCTGTGTTTGCACTGTAATCGGGACTGGTGTGGATGTACTTGAGCATGAAATAAATTGGTTCAGAAAAACAAATGGATGGATGAATAATGGTGGGCTAGTGCATTTGATATTCGAATAAGTTATCAGCCATCACCTTCTTACCTAGTGCTTGTGCTCAATAACACAAAATGTAAGAACTTGTTACTGCTGATATACGGTACTGTAAATATTTCTCTGACAGAGATTACTCGTGCTATTCATTTAAAGTAAGACGCACCCATCTGTTCCCATCTAGTTCAGGGCTGCAAAAGCAAAAACTAAAGGTAAATGGAATGCTGGTCCATTACAGGGCACATTCTTGCACACCCCATTCTCACTGACACTTGGCTAATTGAGTGTTAAGTATCAATGGTTTATTCTGACGTAACTGAAAAAACATCACAAATAAAACCTTGTTATTTTTCAGATTATTAAAACTATTAATTTAGTAACTTCCATTTTCAAGTGGAACACAGACTGCCGTGTTGTGTTGTTTCGAAATGCTTTAAACCTTGCTGTTTATAAGTTCTCGAACAATATTTTTGAACTCCATTTGAAAGTACAGTGCTGCTTTAAGGCATATTGAGTATATTGTAGTCTCTGCATTTATACTCATCATTAATATGTATTACCTCTTTAAAAATACCCAAGATTTAAAAGAAAATTGACAGAAAAGTTAAAGATACTATTTTGTTTAGTCTCAAAAAGGTCTAGACTTTACTTTAATGGCAATGTTTAAAAAACCATTACACAATGTGATTTTTTCAGATGTGCATTCATTTGTATTTCATCCATAAGATTAGACTTAAATTCAGCATCCTGTTAGATGTCAGCTGAATTTTGATTGAAATGGTTATACAGACCAGAGAATATTTTGAGATACAGGGTTAAGGAGAAAATAATGAAAAGTTTAACAAAGTGGGTATTATAATTGCAAGAGTGGGCTGCCTATAGATTTAATAGATGCTGAAATGTCCAGCAGTACAAAACAACCACAAAGAGTTAAGTAGTACTATTATTGTTTCAAGTAAGGGGTTATTATGGGCTTAAGTCTGACTTTTGTACGCTTATATTCCAAATGTCAGCTGGTTTTAGTTTGTGAACTTGCTGAATTTGTAAGATAATCTGTTTATACCAGATATTAAGGTAGCTAGAAAAGGTACGGTTTTCATTAAACTGATAAGGCTGTAACACTGTATCAGTATAGGGTTACACAGAAATACAGTGCACTATTTGTTAAATGAGCTTGTAAAATATTGAACTACAATATGGTTTCTGATTTTAAATTTAAATTTCTTCTAAATAGCTTTAGGTAATTTTATTTTTAAATAACAGTTCTGATCGCAACTGAAGTGGCTCCAATGCACATCCTTTTTTTACACCAGATCTGAGGGAACATCTGACACGTGAACAGCCTGTGCTCACAATGAAAAATACTAAAAATATGCAGATCCTTGGGCTTATGGAGGTGTAATAATCTGCATAACATAGCAGTAAAATACATACTTTACACCAATAAAAATAAAGAGAAATGGTATAGCTCATTTTACACCCTATATATGTTTTGTACGTATAGAAAGGCACCAAAACATCTGGGTAGATTAAAAGCCTTTGGAAAAATATTTTATCATTGAAGGCAAATACTACAGCTAATAAAATATTATTAATACGGTTAATAATTAAAAGATGTACTGGAAGTGATGGGCACACATGTTATGAATCTGGTTTTTGTCAGTAGTTTATTAAATAAATTAAATACATTATGAATAAATTAATATTTTCCAACCTGCTGAATCCAAACACAGGGGTCTGCTGGAGCCAATCCCAGCCAACAAGGCAGGAATCAATCCTGGGCAGGGTGCCAACCCACTGCAGGACACACACAAACACCAAGCACACATTTTAGAATTTAGAATCGCCAGTCCACCTAACCTGCATGTCTTTGGACTGTGGGAGGAAACCCACACAGACACGGGGAGAACATGCAAACTCCACGCAGGGAGGACCCGGGAAGCGAACCCAGGTCCCCAGGTCTCCCAACTGTGAGGTAGCAGCGCTACCCACTGCGCCACCGTGCCGCCCTTAATAAATTTAATTAATTCAATTAAATAAATTAGTAAATTAAATAAATCATTCAATAAAGTTTTCTCTTGTTTAGTTTAAATTTGCATGTAATCTTTGTGTTATGCAGTTTGTTTTTTTTTACCTTCGTTGACTTTGTACTTTATGTATCAAAGTTACAATTTTCAATTTATTATCCTTTATCATTATGCCACAACACCATCTTTGTTTTGGGAAGCATTGCAGCCATTTTATGCTTTCATGTTGGGACTCACCTACAAGTTTCTAGGGGTATCAACAGTAAGTCACAGCTGGGTGATTTCAGCAGATGCTCCAGTATTTAAAGTGGCATGTTAGTATTGTGTAATGTCCAAGTTTCTAGAAGTATTAAAATGCAAATTATGACAAGTTACTGAATTTCAGGTAAGAAACTATTCTTTGCTTTGTGTTTTGTAATCTTTCCAGTCCTGATCTCTGCCATCTTTTGCCTACAATTCTTAAATCTCATCCATTTCCTGGTCCTATTCAAACTTTCTTATATGCTCAAGCAAATAGTACAATAAGAAGTCTTTGTGACACAAAAGTTAATACAGAAAAGCACAAAAGAAAATCTTTACTCCAATATTTCAACATAAGAATAATCACAAACCATTCAGTACAGCAGCCTCATTTGGTTAGCTCATAGCAAAGTTGTCCCAATATCTTTGTTAAGGTTGAATCCCAGATTCGCTGTTGTGACTGTTGAATTTTTAGTCTTCATGTTTTGTTGTTTTTTTATGAATGCTCTGATTTTTTCTTCCTAATCTCAAAGACGGTTATTTGTGAATCTAAAATAGCTTGATGTGAGTGGTAATGTGTGTATGTATGTGATGGGCAGAAAAAAACTATGTTAGCTCAAAAGGTGCCAAACCCAATGTGCAAAAGCATGAAATTCAAAAAAGGAAAATCCATGCCATGCTTGACATTATTCTATATTTTTCCTAGATTTCCTGTGTATTTGTAAATTATGTTACACATAATTAGTTCCTTTATTGGAAACATTATTTAAAAGTTTAGAATTTTTTTATTGTCACACTCAGTGTCATTTTGTTTTGCCAATGGGCACAGCTGTTGTTGGGTTTTCACATGCCCATTTCCATTGAAATCAATCCCATAATGCATTGGAATGGTGTGATGATGACTGGTATAAGCTTCAATTGAGCCATTCCTCGATATCTGAGATTGGATGAAAAGATTGGATGAAAAATGCAACTTTTATACGTGCTCTTAATGTTTTTTGTTACTTGTCTCCTGCATATTCATTTTTGACTTCAAATTTTTGGTTATCGTTTTGTGGGCTGTTACGATCATGTTTCTTGCTTCTGGTTTTGACCTATGCATTGTTTCTTGTACTAAGTCTTTTCTCCATGTCTTTCTTCTTAAAAAACTTTTACTGACTTCCTCCAGTTAGTACAATCTTTAAAAAAGCCTCACAACACAAAATATGCCTGGATGTAAACTAAAAATTGGGTTAACAGCCTACACACTAAAATAAGGCCAAGGCAATTAATCTCAAAAACGAGAAGGGAAATGTAAAACCCTGTAAGTGTATAGAGAAGAGAATGTCACACCTGATGGCCCTAAATGTATTATTATAGGGAAGAGAACCAGGGTAAAATTACAAACAAAAACATAACAAGAAATAAGCAAGGGTGGATACAAATGGACCAAGAAAATATGGGAAGTAGCATAAATTTCTACCCAAAAATATATTATATCTAATATTGAGCTTTACTGAAGACATTAAGAGAGTATTATTCTGAGATAAAACTTATCATGATGTCATTTTCATACTAACATACCAAAATATCTTTCATGCAGCTTATCCACAGAAAAGGAATTTTGGATTTAAGCGACTGCAGTGAAATTGAAATGAAGCATATGATGGTACCTGATCTAAAAAAATTCCAAACTGAAATTGAACCTGAACAGTTTTGTTATCTGGTGTTATGCCTTGGCTGGAAATTTAAGAACAGTATCAAGAATGAGGAAAAATTCCTGTCTTAGCCTGCAGACATCTCAAGCTTTTTGTGGGATTTTCTGATGCCCACTTTTCCACCCCTGTAATATGGAAAGCATCAAGTCCTATATAAAGTACTTTTTTCCTATTGATCATATATATTCTTGGTTAACATTGATTTCTTGTTAGTTCTTTACTTTAAGTACACCATAGTAGTAATATTTTAGATGTAAAAATATCAAACAGCAAACAGCATATAAAATAAATTACCTGGTTCTACTTAATTAAGCCTTAAAAATGAAATATTTTCTTTGGTTGTTTTGCATACTGTATACTATATGTAATATAGCAGCTGTAAGCACATTTTGAACCTTTTTTTACATTTTTCAGACATTGCAATGCAGTATTTATCATATGATCCATAATACTGCAATAAATAAAAAACACAACCTTAGGTTATTTAAAATAAAATTTAAAAATTAATAGCAGACGTACTTGTCTAATTTTATATGAACTATACTATCATTAAAGTAGACAGTGGGACTTTAGGGACATTCAAAGCTAGATTTATTTTGGAAGAATTAAGTAGGTAGGTAGGACTGGCAAGGTTTGTTGGGCTGAATGGCATGTTTTAAAGGACACCTGTTCTCATGTAGATTATTCTAATGTCCATCCATTGTTTGGACCTGTTTTCTTATGGCACAATCACAGGTAAATTGTTGTCATGTTAATCCATTGTTTGAACCTACTTTCTTATTGCACACTCACACGTAGTTGGGATTGATCCTACCAGTATCAGGTGCAAAGCTGTTATATTAACATTAATAAATATATATACTGTATTTATATATATATATGAGAGAGAGAGAGTTATATTTCACTCTGCTTTCCCATGTGAACAGACCTGGGAACTCAGAAAGAAAAGCTCTAGGGGAAGGACTGAGAATTACACACCTTGGAATGTGTTTTGCCCTCAGGGACAAGTAAGATCAGTGGCGTAGCTGGGGGGGGGGGGGCAAGGGGGGACATCTGTCCCCGGGCGCAGCATCCAGGGGGCGCCAAATTGATGTTACAAACAGGCATACAGGCAAACAGGAGGGGGCGCGAAATCTTCAGTTGTCCTCAGGTGCTGAAAACCCTAGCTATGCCTCTGAGTAAGATGGTCAAGAAAGTGAAAGACAGGAAAGTTCCTCAGGTCATGTGACACTGTCTAAGAGGTGATGAAAGTGGATAACACCGACAATATGGCAGTTTGCAAGAGGTCACTGGAAGTGATTGATGTCATTTGGAGTGGCTGTTCTAGACCATTCATTTTAAGAGCTTCTCCCATCTGCTAATCAGGACCAAATACTGTTTTTTTCCTTGCCAGTGAGGCATTTGTTTTCTTCAAGAGGAATATCAGTCTGAAGATAAGGACATTTATTTGATTACTAATAATTACTGATAATAAATAAGACACATTGCCTGGAATTAAAAGTATGTTCAGTAATCCTGTCACCGTGTTTGTTGATCATCCCCTAGTACTCTGTTTTCCTTTTTCTCTATACCTGTATATATTAACTTATTTGGGGCATTCTTCAGCTGTCTTATATAATAATGGCAATGAAGCGAAAGTATTTTAAAGAAAGTATATAGTAATGAAAAAAGAATAATTCCTGATGCCTCTTGGGTATTCTTGACTGTGTCATGTTCCCTAACAGCTAGACAGGGTGGCTTGGATATCTTCCCCTCTGAAAATATGTATTTATTTTCCTTTTCCAACATTGTACTTCTCCCTGTCTCTTATTCTCTATAAACTTCTTGCCCCTTTTCTTACCACCAGTTTAGCGGTTGCCTAATGACAGAGCTGCCTTTAAACACCTTCCTATGGTCACTTTGATGTCAAAATTACTTTCATGGTCACAGAAGCCCTATATTCATTCAACGGAAGTGAGGTTAGTGCTCCTTAAAAAAGATACTTATAACCTTGCACCCTGAACTCTTAATATGTATGTTAAGCCAATACGTTCTTATTTTTAGATTGTCAGGGAATCCCGTCCAGTACTATATTCCAGCTCCTTACAGTCTAGAAGAAACAAAGCAAATATTTACCAGGGCGCCCTTTTTCCCTCAGTGATTGTGCTTTTGTCTGTACCAATTCCACAGACATACACTCATAAAACAAACCACTTCTGGTGGTGTACTTGTTATTGCAGTGGAATGGCAACTTTTATTGACAATGATATTTATATACATTGTTGTATAGTACATGCACTATTGTAGCTAAAGTAACTTGCACTACTTTAGCTATGACAGTTATGTTTGTGCTTGCCTTCTGAGATTATTCACTATGGATTTCATTTATTTCATCCTGTGTAAAGTGTGTTACATGCAATACACAGCTTCTTATTTTATGAATGTGAATTGCTTTTCAAAGTGTTTATAGATTGAAAGATCCACAGATAAGTATTATTTACTAGTCATGTTACCCGCCAAAGACAGGTAATAGAATACATTTAAAAATATTTAATGCCCATTGCCCTACATGAACATTCAGTGCCTTTCCTCTGTCTCCTTGTGCATCTGGACTTGTCTTAACCGGCACTCCCTCTCTCTCGAGCGTTTCAATATAGTTTGCTTCTCAGACACTGTCATTTCGGGGCACCTTGCTCTCCTCCTTGTGGTATAGTATAGTCATTAATAAATAAATAATTAAATAGCTGGCTTGGTCTCAGTGGATATGCGTGCTTGCACGACTGTGGGAGGTTGGTGTGGTGACTGAGACAGAGCACACCTGCAAGTGAGGGTGTGTTCTGTCTTAATTGCTTCATTGGCTTTCTGCAGTTCGTGATTGGGGCACTGCACCCATGGTAGCATCTAAGGGGGAGCAGGCAAGAAGAAAAGGAACATAAAGACAAACGAGGGGAAAGCAGAATCTCAAAAGAACGGAGGTACTGGCAGGAAAATGGGAGAGAGAGCTGAGTGCAAGAGCGAGCGAGAGAGGAGGAAGGCAGCAGTGAGGAGAACCCCTCAGGGGAATGTGAGGTCAATTCTCAGAGGCTGCTGAAGTGGATCACTCCGGCTGAGCATTTCAAGGAGCTGTAGTGATAAAGAGTATGGGCAACTCTCCATGGAAGACCTTTAAGGCAGCGGAAGTTGGAAAGGCTCGGATTGGGAGCCTTACTGTGAGCCATGGAACAGCAAGGAATCAGACCTACCATTTAAGAAGGTAGTTTGTGCCTATCAGTTTGATGTTTTCTCCTCCTGCAAGGTCCAGTCAGGATAAGGAGAGAAGATGCCAGGATAGAGAAGTTACACCGGGGTTCAGAGATTTTTAGAAGGGCAGCTTTATTTATTGGATTATATATTATATGTATTTATTTATTGTGATTTTTTAACCTTCACTGGACGGTGTTTTTTTTCAGATTATTTATTTATTTAATTTTTATGCATTGCACTGTTTGGAATCACTGTTTGGTTTTGAATGTTTTAATAAAAGTACTGCGCACTGTATCACCTACCCCTTGCTTTGTGTGTGTCCTCATCTGCTATGCTCATCCCTTGGTTATGTTACAGAAGATGGCGGGTTCAAGAGGCTCCATAGAACAACAGGGAGGGTGGAACCAACCCACAACATCACACTCCCATTGAATTCTATACACCCCTGCTTTGAAGGTGACTGTCAGCGTGCCTCCTACACCTTTACTGCTCCTCGTGTGTTTCACACTCGCACTTCCTCTTTTGATCTCGTTAACAAAGCCAAACTGACCAATCACACCAAAGCTCAAATGACCAATCAGATTGCTCAGAGGGACTGGACAAATGCAGACCTTAGCATTTTATTATATAGTAGATCTAACGGTTGAAAATTACTTTAAGAACCCTAATTCTTAAAAGAAGTTATAGGATAGTATCATGTGAATTTAATTGTTGTAATACATTTTCTGTGTATAAAATGATTATAGTTATAGTCAGTACTCCTCTCACATTGTTAGAGTTTTGTACAAAGACAAAAGCCACATAATATAATAAAGAGCCTTTTTTTGAATTGTTTAGATCCTCATTGTTAACCAGTGACCCTTTCCTCTTCAATCCTCCCATGGAGCGCAAAAATAAGTAAACAGCCTCCAAGCTAAAAGATAATTTTTCCTGTCACTGTTCAGTGTTGGTGTGGTGGTTGGCAGTGATGTCACCATCATTTTTAAAGCAGGCTCCCACATTAGGCTACACCTATGTCACACTATGGTTTGTGGTATTAAGTAATTATACGTCTTACCATTACAACTTGTCTGTTGCTATGCCTCTGAAATGTAATGCACATGACTCGTGTGTGTGTGTGTGTGTGTGTGTGTGTGTTTTGGTGTGTGTTCATGTTTCTCAGTTAGGTTCTGTGAGGTGTCATTTTGTTCTAATTGCTTTAAATGTTAGCCAATAAGATCATGTGGCTTTTCTGAGTAGCTGCTAAGAGACTCAATGATAATACCCCCCAAAGGAACATCTTTATGGCTTTAAAACAGATCTGCTAAGAATGCAAAAAGCCAAGCATTTCCCAGTTTCTAATGACTATTTTATTTGGGGTTAAATACAATTCTGGACATTTAAGGACACCTTGGCTAAACTATGTGCTAATACATGTATGTATACTAAGGGTTAAATAATTCTTTAATCAGTATTTGAAGCTATTACATACAATTAAAAAAAATATGACTAGTGTACAAACAGTGTCTTCGTAAAAAAAAAATTTAAATCAATAATTTAAACAGACACTAATGCTAGATGCAATAGCAAATAAAAATGTCATTTAACCAAATACTTATTAAATACTTGGTGTCAGCCTCATATACTTAAAAGAACTGTATCATTATATAAAATATAATTGCACTGATATCTTTATGCTCATTATTTTCTCAAAGCAAAAAAAATAACTGCATTTATTTTTGATTCATGCTGTGTGCTGTATATATTGTACCTCCGCTGTATATTCACACTGCTGTAAACATAAACTTTCTCTCTGTCTAAGTATGTTTTAAAGAAGCACACCTCATTCCGCAAATTCTTAGTCAGCAGTGAGAATTATAGGCTCGAGGATCAATCCACACTTAAAAACAACTGAATTTTTCAAATGGCTTTAACATAGCAAGGTTTGGTGGTGCTTTCCTTTAAAACTTATCTATACAAAAAAAAAAAGTTCACAGAAATATTGACTATTGTATAAGTTGACCAATCTTACCTTTGTGAGTCAGTCTCAGCCTTGGCTGACTGTAAGAGACAGCCAACAATCGACTCCCAAAAATTAGCCACAAGCAATAAGCAACAAACCTCCTGGCTGTTATCATTCTCTTTCAGTGTCACTTTCTTAAACTCCCTTGGATTCCTTGTAATTCCCTCATGCAGATCACAGCTTTCAAAAAGACACTGGTTTCCTCAGTTATAATGAGACCTTACTTTTCACAGTCCATTTAACGAGAATGAAAAAACAAAATAAAATGCTTTACCACACAATGCCCTCCACATGAAGTGTCACATTGCTTTCAGTGGTCAAGCTGCTGTCAAACTCAATCCCTTGCATTAAACTGTAGTTTTTTTTTCTCTGTCAAGTTTTATCCAGAATGTTTTGAAATGCAGCCTTCCAAAGCAATGAGGTTTTTCTTAAACGCGATGAAACATCCCCTGTAATTTCTGCTTTCTTCTCAACAGAAGGCAGGCAGGGTTTAATGCAGATTTACGCTTCTTTTCATCATAACACAATGGGATGCAACCCCTTTTAACTCTGTCTTGACAAACGGCAGGCATTAATTCACCTTTCACCTCTGCTAATTAGCATCCTCTCCCTCTCTCTCTCTCTCCCTCTCTCTCTTTCTTTCAGTGTCCCTCTTTCTTTAACTGAGTCTCGATGTCTCCTAAGATCTGGCAGTTCCACCCAGCTGGGATATAGCAATCCCTCTGCTCAAGTTCAATGGGAATTGAAGTCAGCTAGGTTTCCAAGAAGTATTTTTAATCCACGTGCCATTCAGTGATCCTCCCTTTTCTTCATCACTCCCAGATCCCCTGGTGTCAGCATGGATAGGGGCCAAGTTTTTATTGCTGTGATTATGACGGAGCACTTCGCTGGTGCAGTGCTCTCTTTCACCAGAAGCGAATCTGATTGGATTTTGGAAATAGACTGTTTAGGTTTGTGTGACATGTGCTGTGTCAACACAGCATGATGTGTTTATACAGAGCTCACACTGCAGATACACAGATACTTTTAAAATCAGGGGCGTTGATCAATTAGCTCTAAGAGATAATAAAGGCACCAGCACATATGGCCCATTTTAAAAAACATATTATAAATTGGACCATTTTGCTGAGTTTAGCATTTATGTCAGGTTGTCTAAGAATTTACCAAGGATCCTGAGAGATGTTTATCATTCAAAATAACTAAAACTAATGTGGCAACATCAAAGTTTTTTTTTTCTTAATACTGAATTCTTGTCATGGATTATTTGCAGCTAACTTATCTTTTAGCCTATCTAGATATCCTTAAGTCAGTACATTTAACATTATTTTCTTTTATCAATGTACTTTTACATTGTATTGATTTAATAATAATAATACTTTATATTTATGCAGCATCTTTCCCATGCTCAAGGCATTGTTAGAAAAAATGTACAATACAAATAAACATCATTACAGTGCAATAAATATCTTATTTAACCTATTAAAAAAAGTTACGGTGGCACAGTGCATAGCGCTGCCGCCTCACAGTTAGGAGAACAGGGTTCGCTTCCCGGGTCCTCCCTGCGTGGAGTTTGCATGTTCTCCCCGTGTCTGCATGGGTTTCCTCCGGGTGCTCCGGTTTCCTCCCACAGTCCAAACACATGCAGGTTAGGCGATTCTAAATTGTCCCTAGTGTGTGCTTGGTGTGTGTGTGTGTGTGCGCCTTGCGGTTGGCTGGCGCCCTGCCTAGGGTTTGTTTCCTGCCTTGAACCCTATGTTGGCTTGGATTGGCTCCAGCAGACCCCCGTGGCCCTGTAGTTAGGATATTGCGGGGTTGGATAATGGATGGATGGATGGATGGAAAAAAGGTACTCAGTTTACACATTATATTATTAAAATTAAAATTGTGTGCTAAAATGCCATCTGTTTATGTGTGTAAGGGAACTAGCATATACAGTTATCCAGTGCATAAGTACTCTCACTAAAAGTACATGACATTGTCTTTTCATAAAAAATAATAAGAATGAGCTAACTCCGAATAATTAAAAATAACAAGCATGCATGAAAACCTTTAGCTTGATTTTGGATATATTTATGTCAAAACATACACTGTTTTTTCAGTAATGTATGCTTTTTATATAGAAATACCTATAACTGTTAAAATTGATTGTGCATAAGAAGTACAAATTTGACACCAAACTCTCAGTGTACTGATAACTTCATTTAACTACAAAAAGCGTCCTTCAGAAATGGCAGATGCCTCAGCTTGGGGGGCATCTGTCTGCAACATGGTGAAACAATAATATTCCTATTAAACAAACTGTTTTTTGTGTTAAGGTGAGAACTTTAGCAATGATAATGTCAATGGGAGAATTCTTAATGTTTGAACTACAGAATATATGCTTTCTAAGCTTTTAGCTCCATTAATCAACACATTGTAAAGCAGGTTGGGGGAGCAGAACAGTTTCCATTTAGATTACACTCTGCGACCCTCTGATGTTTATTTGCTTTCATCTGGTAATGCATCTGTAAAGAAAAAAAAATGTGCCAAGAAATAAACGTATAAAATAAAAAAGAATAAATATAGCAATTATAAGAATTTTATTATCATTTGTAGAATTTCATAAATGCATTAACAATTTTAGGACAACACGTTTTCCATTACAGGGTCAATGGGTAGCTGAGCTTATTCTGAGACCCCTTTATTTGATCCCATAGTTACATATTATACATATGCCTGATCATCTTAAATTCCATTTCTATTTATTTTTTCATTTACACTTACACTTATTTTTGATGTGTTTTAGTAACTAAATATTGCAGTATTTATCTCTAGAGTTCTGGGTTTTAATCCTAGTTCCAGAGCACTGAGCTCAAATATTTTATAGTATGCAGTCTTCATTTGTTTATATGGCTTTTTCTTCTAGCAACTGTGGTTTATCTCCTATCATATTCCAAAGGCATGCATGTTAGGTTAATTGGCTGCTCTAAACTGGCTTGTATGTGTGGTTGAACATACCCTGTGGTGGACTTATGTCCAGTCTAGAGTTCGTTCCTTACTTGTTTCACATGCTGCCAGGATAGGCTCCAGCTCCTGCTACCTTGAGCTAGATTAAGTGGGTTAAAAATGGATTTATGCAATCATAACTGATAAAATGTAGAACGCTTTAAATAGATTCAGATAAAGTATCTTTTGTGTTTGTAATTATCTTTATAGTGTAGTGTATTTAATAAGGCTTACTCTTATTTGAACTGTTTCAGGGTTATACAGTGGAATATCTTTTGGTAATGGCAGTTTACTGTGTCAATACCATGGGTGTAGGTAGGGGGACAGGGATATTGCTTAAAGTAGGGATTGAGAGTATGATTTTTAAAGCCACCGAAATATATTTTATGACAGAATTATCATATAATTATATTATTATTGTTGTTATTCATGTACGTTTTCATTCCCCTGTAAAACCTAGCCTACGCCTATGTGTGGATTAACAATTTTTAGTTGCCTTGGTGTAAATGACTGAGGTTGTGTATAATTTGTCATTTGCAGCAGATTGCATCACAGCTAGCATTGATTCTAGAATATTAATAAAACAAAAAAATTTCCATTCTTCATTGGGATTACTTCAGATTCACTATTTATACAGTAATTACAGAATGCTTTATTAATCTTATGCTGTGTGAAGCCCAGGTGTGCTCCAGCCGCCCTAACCCTGACACAGACAGGTAGAGACACTAGTTTGCCACACAGCACACGTTTATTCCCGTGGGGAACTACTTTTCTTGCTCCCCACAGCAGCACAATACAAATAAACAGCACCAAAGCCCAGTCCTTTTCTTCTCTTCTCTTCTCTTCTCTTTCTTTCTCCACCTGCACCGTTCTCCCAGCAAGCTTCATCCACCTACTTCCGATTCCGGCTCCCTGAGTACTCGTGGCTGGCTCATTTTATAGGACACCTAAAAGCACTTGAGGTATCCAGTGAGCTTCTTCCAGCAGCACTTCCGGGTGTGGCGGAAATAAATAGGGTTCAGGAAACATCCAGGCACCCCCTGGTGGTGGCCACGGGCCCCAGCAGGGTTGAGCTTCCATGCTGCAAACTGTAGCATTCCAGGTGAGATCCAGAATAAGCTCTCTCCCCCAGTCCTTCCATGATCTAGTAAGGGCCCCGGTGGTCTGCCACAACTGACAATGCAGAATTGTCTATAGCTATACAACAGTTTATAACATTTAGAACCAAACACTGTCCCTTAAATAGATTAACTGTCAAATCCTATAAAGTCTTCCCTTCATAACCCCTCATCATGTTTTTCTGGGCACAGAGACCAAACCCAGAATGTGCAAAGAACATCAATGGCAAAATGCACACAATTTGCAACACAAGCAAAAGTAAAGGATGTCTTAGATTGCATAGCACTGAAACATATGTTTACTACCTGGGCCATTTTGCTAATTCTTTTCTTTTCTTTTGCTTAAAAGAAGTATTTTATTATCATTATTATTTGAGTTTAACCCTTTTTGTTTTGCAAGCTCCAAAATTTAGTAGCTGTGTTGTCAAGATGCAGCACACCATTGCTAGTGGTTTGGCTTCTGGAAGGCATGATGCACTTTGTCACTGATTTTATATTTGATAAAATTCAGTGCAAAATCCAAGATTACAGATTTAAACCTCAAGCAACTTTGGTGTGTGTGTTTCCAGTAATTATCTTTTGGGTATTAACTTCTATCCATCCATCCATCCATTTACCAACCCGCTGAATCCAAACACAGGGTCACGGGGGTCTGCTGGAGCCAATCCCAGCCAACACAGGGCACAAGGCAGGAAGCAATCCCGGGCAGGGTGCCAACCCACCGCAGTATTAACTTCTAGCAATTCTCATTTTTACTTTATTAATTGTTCAATGATTAGGTAGTACTGACAGTTTTGACAATGTTAAACAGCTAGTGACCTTTAAAAATAACCCTAACTACACTTTTCTGAGCAAGTGTATGTCTGCCATCCTGATTACCCCCACCCTAACGACAGCCACATTATATCTTACTGGCACAAAACATATAGAGAAGCAAAAAAAGAGAAATTTCATGAATGCAAAATGGTTCAGGGCATTTGGAAGGAAATCTAGTTCTTTAAATAAATAGGGGGCAGAGCCAGAAACAGCAAAACTATCAAGAAATCAAAAACCAAAAAGTGAACAAAACAATTTGTGCTCTAGAAAGACTCCCAAGAAAAGCTTTTAACCCCATCTACTCACACCACAAATATTTTATTCTTTATCCACAATCTTGGACATTGAAACTGCAAAGCCATCTTAAGTAGCAGTGCTATAAAGAAGGCTTGAAAACATCCAATGGTCAAATGGTAGCAGCAGGGCATCATTTCTAACAACAATATGGCCATTGAAATCCCAAAATGGTGATGGCTGCAACTGAAAATGCAGCTAAAAATGGCATTGTGGTGATGTCACAAAATGAGATAAAAAATATTAACATATTGAAACATGAAATCTCTATATATATAAAATCCAACATCTGTCTGTCTGTCTGTCTGATTTTCATGAGTGAACCACTTAACGGATTTAGATCAGGTTTTTTTCTACAATTTGCTTGAGCATTCCGGTTGATTTGCGACCTCTCTCATGGCTCTAAGTATCATAGTTTGCTTGCGGTACCAATTTATTTGCGTGACTCCAAGAGAGACGCAGGCAGGCTGAGGGGAAGGGGGCAGAGGCCCTCCTCATTCATGCGCCAGCCTCGGGGCATTCCTTACCTCCAGTTAGCTGGTGAATGAAAGAACTACTCAATGGATTTAGATCAGGCTTTTTTCTAGAATTTGCTTGAACATTCCGGTTGATTTAGCGACTTTTCTCTTTGCGCTAAGATCATAGTTTGCTTGCAGGAGCGATACTGTATATTCACGCTAATCCAAAACAGAGGCTGCTTGTCGAGGTCAGAGGGAAGCGTGACATCAGGAGTAGGGAGCTGGGCAGGGCCCTCCTCGCTGTCCTGTTTCACGGGGGACGGCTAGTAATGGATAAAATGAAGTTAGAATCAGAGCCTAAACTCAACAAGACAAGACAAATAAATTGACAACTTTCATAATGGAATTTAAGCTACTATGTTAGAGTACAAATCTAGCACACCGTTTTTTGCTTTCCCTGTCCAGGTATGGGCAGAGGACCATTTTTAGATTTCAATTCAGTCTTTAGCCCTGCTCAGTTCTGACTGCCCACAAGCTTGTAAGAGTTGCCTCTGAACTGAATAAAATTAACTTATGATAGAATATTAATCAAAATTCAACTTTACCTTAATTGTGAAAAAACTATAGAAGGCATTTTTTCTAGTAAGCATCTAATCGAGAAATATGCATTAGAACCTTTGCAGTCTTAATAATAATCTCATCAAAGAACGGAAATGTCACTTGTCAGAATTTTGAATGACATTACTTTCTAAACAATCTCTCAATGGCTTATCTTCATTTTAGCATTGGACACTGTGGCAAGGCGCATTTAGGTCCATGGTGACGTGTAATTTTTTAAATAAATAAATAAGAAGAGCTCAGGCTCCATACAGGTGCACATGGATGCTTGAATGAGCGGTTCTAGAGGTTAATGGTGAGACTGGCTGTCCAGGCATTTACATGCAGATGTGTGTGGTTTGGTCAGTTTCCTCATTAGCAAACTGGAGGTGAGCATAAAAATGAAAATGAACCTTTAGATGGCAGAATCGGAATGGAGACATTGCTGATGTAGAGAGGAGACATGTGGTTTGGAAAGTGAACCCTGAAGAGAAGCATGTGGCCAGGACACAACGTGAGGCCGGGGTCACTCTTGCTGAGCACCCAAAGGAGCTCAGAGTGGGCTTTCACTTGAGGTCAAGGAACAGTCGAGAGAGAGAGAGAGAGTGAGTCAAGGCTTAGGTGGGGGATCCCAAGCCAAGATAATTGATTTTGCCTGTCAGTGGACATCTTCTCATATGGAAGGTTTCTTCAATTTATTTTCCCTACTAGGGTTTTTTTTGGTAGTTTTTCCTTGTCTTCTTAGAGAGTCAAAGCTGGGAGGCTGTCAAAGGGTGTGGCACTTCTTGTGTGATTTTGGGCTATACAAAAATAAATTGTATTGTATTGTATATCTAATTATTATAGATATGTTTACTAATTATTTTGGACATTTTAACCTCCACACGAACACCTGATTTTATAGGAATATTTATTTATTTATGAAGATTTTGCACTTAGATCTTGTTTAAACATGATAATAAAAGCATTAATCACCTTTCAACCGTGCTGTTGTTGTTAAGTGTCCTCATTGCCTGGCTCATCTCAGACACGACTATCGGTGGTTCTGGGTTCAAGAGAGTTATAGCAGTTGCAGCCAATCCGGAACAGTCACTGACACTTGACAAGTTAATAATCTTCCTAAATATCTAATTAATTGCACTGGAATATCTGGAATCTGTAACTTTGTGGATGCCATCTTATGTCTCTAGGTAGGCACAGGCAGTCATTCTAATGGCAGATCCAGCTACCTGTGGCCTCTCTCCTCAAGGTTCAGTACTTTATTAGTTTTTTAAACATGTACATGTTGATTATGATATCCTTTTTTACAATAACCAAATATTGCACTTATATACTTATGGCTGATCAACATGAAAATCATTCCTGAATGTAAATGTGCCACGATAAAGCTGTCTGCCACAGAGATATCCCTACCTAGTCAGCTCATTGCACACAAACATTATTTATCTTGATGCCACTTAACAACTCAAGAAGTCTGACTCCTCACTGAACCACAATCTCTGCAAAATTATACTACTCTTTTCAGTTATTAGACTGGGGATTATACATTGAAATAATCTGGCTATTACATTCCAGCCAAACCTTCATTATATTATTTGTTAAATCACCAGAATCTGAACCTACCTCTCTAGGTTAGATGCTAAAGTATTTTACAGTTTAATTATTTGAACCAAACAATCTGACCATATTTACACTCATTTGGTCAGTCTGCACTGTCAAATATGAAACTCTCTTCAAAGCTACTACCACCGACTTACAAAGCTGTTAGCTTCTTTTTTTGTGATAACATGTTTAGTTATTTATTTTCTGACCAATAACAATAAATAATCAGAACATTTAAAATAGCAAAAGTAACACCACTGGGAGAAATGCATAATTTTTGATTAGATTAGATAAACTTTATTAATCTCAAAAGGAAATTCAGATGCATACAGCTGCAGAAACATAAAAAAACAAGGATACAGACTCAGAGGACAGATAATGCAACCTATCAATCAATTAATAAGTAAATATAAATAAAAATAAACTTAACAAGTTCATTATGTGGACACATTGAATTACCTGATAGCAGTGGACAGAAAAAAAACCCAAAGGCTCTTCTTATCACACCATGGTGGAATGAGCCTGTGGCTACATGTGCTCTAAGACAGTACCTCCTTGAGAGGTTGGGGTTGATTTTTCATGGCATCCCATTTTTCCATCATTCACTTTTCCACAGCAGCTTCCAGTGTGTCCAGACTTTGCCCTGTGATGGACCAGGCCTTGCTGATAAGTTTGTTCAGGCATTGTGCTTCTTTTGTGTTCAGGTTGCTTCCCCAGGAGACCACAGCATAGAACATCACACTGGCTACTATGGACTGGTAGAACATTTCAAGCAGTCTGCTGCACACATCAAGAGACCTAAGCATCCTTAGCAAGTACAGTATGCTCTGGCCCTTCTTGTATAGTACCATTGTGTATATACCGTATAATATGTAAACCTAAGATTTTTTTTCCATTTAAAAAATGTATTATTCTTTCTTTGTTTTTGAACAGTCATTCAGCTTAGTGGTTCCAGCAATCTGGAACTCTTTTTGCAGTTTTTTATTGTGGTTGAAATTTAACATCTTATTAAAGAAAGAAACATCCTTTAACAGAACAATTCAGCAATCATCCATCTATCCATTATCCAACCCGCTATATCCTAAATACAGGGCCACGGGGGTCTGCTGGAGCCAATCCCAGCCAACATAGGACGCAAGGCAGGAAACAAACCCCGGGCAGGGCGCCAGCCCACCGCAGATTCAGTAATAAGGCAGGAGAAAAGCTATTCATTGTATCTTTAATTACTCCTTGGCAAAATGCTTTGGAGGGAGCATTCTTCAAAAGCAGTCCGTTACAGCATGATCAGAATGATCAGAGAAACAAAGAATAGAGGTTCATTTTATAAACTGTTGAATTTACATCAATGCATACATTTTATTCTGGTTGGTTCATTGATTTACACCCAAATAATTTATATAAAATAAAAGTCTCTTATATTATATTCTGGTTCTTCCTATACCCTTTGAGATGAGCCACCACCCTTAACATTTCTGTGCATATAACAACTGTCCATTCTAGTTTATAGGACATCTTCTGATTTCTTAGTCATCTCTTAGTCATCCTTCAGTACATTTTGTATATTACATCAACCTTTCTTCTGGTAAATTCTTTATTTACTTGACCATCTCAGAATTTTTCCTAAACCAATTCTTATATTTCAGTGTACATTTTGTTGTTCACTTGACCTTTATTTGGTTTCCCACATTCAACCTTTTATGCTATTTCTTTAAGATGAATGCTATGTGATCCTAAAATTATTTTTCTACATTATCTGTTTTCCTTGACATTCAAATCTAGATGGATGACTCCACTGTTGACTCTGTCTTCTTTTTGTCTGTCCCTGCATTTATATGTTTCAATGTAACCACTTTGCATTCTCAAACCTGCTAAATACAGTTGTTGAGGGCCAGAACCTCTCCTGGCATTAGTGCACACAAGGCATAAGCAAGCTATAAGTGATGGGCCAGTCCATTGCAGGGACTCTAATGCACAAACCCATAAATCAAATCCGGAAAAAGAAATTAATCCAACAGGCATATCTTTGGATTGTGAGTGGAAAACCCTATGCAGACACGAAGAGAATGTGCAAACTTCACAGTACGGTAACCAAAAATGAGTTAGAAGCTCTAACTATTGCACTGTTTCAACAGGTCTTGCTATTAAATGGTATAGTGCCATCAGTGCCACATTGCATGCTTATACTAATTTCGTCTTCTAATTTTAAAACCTATAAAACTTTTATCCTGTACACATTTTTTTATCTATCATTTTTGGTATATGTCACTTCTTCTTTGTAGTTTTGTAACTGATTTGTAAAGTTCTTTTTAACAGATGTATTCATTTTTTCATTATACTTCCCACCTCTGTCCATAATTAACAGTTCTAGTTTTTTTAAACAGGTAACAGTCCTAGACAGGACACCAGTCAATCACAGGGCCCAAACCTTTACATTCTAATGAATCTCTACATTTTTATTTATTTTTTTCACATAATACTGAACTCTTGCTCCGCACTGCACATTGCAACATAAGCTATTTAAATGTGTCCCTCAAAGCTTTGTATGTTTGCAAAACAGAAAACAAGAGGAAAACAACAGCTTGTGTGTTTAATTATTTGTTATAATTGTAATTATACCCCTAATATCTATCTATCTATCTATCTATCTAATAATTATATCATCGTTATAACAGTACCTCAAATAGGCTTTGATTAGCAAAGCCAGCAGGTCAAATTATACAAATACAGTAAATATATGTCTAACTGAATAATATAGAAAAAGCAGGGTCCATAAGGGAGAAAAATATTACCTGACCTACACAAAATATTAAGCCATCCACAGGTAGCTGTTTTATTCCCCAAGAAGCTCTATCTTAGACGACTGAAACAATTGTGTTAATATTCGGTGGTTGCTATAACTGTATTGTAAATGCATACATATCTCCAGCTAATAGGGTAAACAATATTTTGTTTTACTGTAGGTAAATTATCAAAGCTATGTGATTTAAAGCAAAAAAAAATTGTAAAATGGTACAGTATCTTTTATGTTAAGAAATCTATCTATCTACATTTATATTTTCATCATTCTGACTATCTTTAATTTACTTCTGGGGGAGGTTAATACAGAATGAGCCCAAAGATTCAGGTAAGTGGACCTATTTGTGTCCCATAGGCTGTTATTGCAAAGCTGATGAGCACCGGAGACTTCAGGAAATGCAAATAAATATGGAGTAAGCATCATACGGTTTATGTAGCTGAGGCTTAACTAATTAAAGGTTGTCCCTCCTGTTTAGGCTCTATTTTTAAAGACCTGTTATTTAACCTATATTATTAAGAGAATTATGTTGCCTAAGTTTAGATTCTGTTAAAAAATGTCTAACTTATAAGGACAGGAATACCTGGTTATTATTTTGGGACTGCAGCAATAATCAACATACTGTATCATCAATCATTCAAATGTTTACCATAGATAGTTTACAAAAACTAGCAGAGGGGTTGAAAGAAGCTTAAGACAGTTTAGCTTAGACAAAGAGTCTAACTCTAGTTAAGAAATGTCTTGTGGAGTGTTACATATGCTGGTGAATTTGTTTCTGATAATGCAGTCATAATAAATGTACATGATCCTAAAAGCCCTTACATCACATATGAATCATATATTAAATATTGGGTATATTACTGAAAAGGTAAATGCATATTTGGTGGCACTAAATGCACTGTCAGATCACAGGATATTTAATGTGTTAATGAATATTCATGGATATAGTTGCACATAATGGAGAACTATGAAGTATCACAAAAACAGAAACAAATAAAAAGCTGCCCCACAGTTCTCTGCAGGGTTTTGTCCCTTTTGTCCCTTATTATCAGCTGATGCAGCTTATCCAGTTGCCCATCACCCAAAACACAGCACATCCTGAACCAACAGTTCTCTCCCTCCCACATCCTGAATACTCTGCTGTCTCTCCACTACCACCAGCCATTACCTCCCTGACAGTCAATTCCAAATGACCTCCTGATAAGGGGTCGCTGGCAGGGAACAGCGTTTAACTCCATCCTTGGGGTTGCTTTTCAGACAATTCCTATAATCACTACCAGGATCAGGAATGCCCTCTGAAAATCCAGGGTCTACTCCAAAGCTTTTGCTGCCACCAATTGGTCTAGTGGAATTCTGCCTTATGACCTCTGCCTTTTTTCAATGCTCAAATATATTCTGAACAAAAAATACAGTAAACTAAAATGTTGTAATTTGTAGTTTGATGCAATAAATAAAGATTTTTAACTATATTTTTGTTTACAGCTTTCATTTTGTAGCTAATAGAAATATTAAAATTTTAAATAACTATGATACACTGATTAAAATAGGGAAAGCTATTCAGAATCATTACATAAAACCTTCCACATAAGCAGATGTTAGATTGTTTAAAACATATTACATTATTAAAGTGGATTTAGATGCAGGTATTGTCAAGCTTAGTTCTCCATGTCATCGTGGTTAAAATATCAGGTTAAACTTAGTTTAGCAAGGTAAATGTTTAAAAGTAAAAGGAGCAATTAGTTATAAATTTGCAGTCACTGCAATTGTTTGTGTATGCATTAGCCAAAGTCAGTGGAGTTTCATGTTTACAGTTATAGCACCTATTACTTAAGAATCAACAAATATGATTCTCTTTGGGTACCAAGATTCTCACTTCTCAAACAGTAACTTTCAAAATACTCTAGACTTTAAATATTCTCTAATATATATATATATATGTCTAGCGAGCATTTGCCTTTCTGAATGCTTGAAATCAATCTTCAATAATAAAAAATAAGTAATACATACACATTACTATTTACCATATTACAAACTAACTGAGAGGGCCTGCTGATTGCAAGACAAATAACAACCAGTGGGCAAATGGGAAACTAACAGAGCACACAGCTCAATAAACATCAGTCACCCAGGGCAGCAGGTAAAAGAGTGGTAAAAGGACAGGTGCACTGACAAACAGTAGAGAGCAGCTGTGGGTTACTTATGTCCAGCGCATGTTGCCGCACCCACCACATGACAAAACAGCTTAGGATCCTGATTGGCAACCCCCCAGGCAGACACAAGGTGCAGTCCCATCCCCCAGTAATGACCCTCTATCTGCCACAGCCAGGTGTTATGTGGGTATCCCCTTGGCCTGGTCCAACAGCTCGGTTCCTCAACAACAAGGATCCTGTGAGCTGGATGACCCTGGGGGAATCACGCCACAAGGCCATAGTGCCGTAACTGACGCTCCCTCACAATCCAGGTAATGTGCTTCATTTGGGACTCCGTGAGAAGAAACGGGCAACATTGAGGATCGTAGATGCAGTGGTCGGCCAAGGAAACTTAGTGCAGCAGTTGAAAGACACATCAAGCTTATTACCCTTCGAAATCGGAAGATGTCCAGCAGTGCCATCAGCACAGAACTGGCAGAAACCATTGGGACCCAGGTACACCCATCTACTGTCCGGAGAAGTCTGGCCAGAAGTGGTCTTCATGGAAGAGTTGCAGCCAAAAAGCCATACCTTCCGACGTGGAAACAAGGCCAAGTGACTCAAGTATGCACGAAAACATAGGAACTGGGGTGCAGAAAAATGGCAGCAGGTGCTCTGGGCTGATGAGTCAAAATTTGAAATACTGTATTTGGCTGTAGCAGAAGGCGGTTTGTTCGTCGAAGGGCTGGAGAGTGGTACAATAATGAGTGTCTGCAGGCAACAGTGAAGCATGGTGGAGGTTCCTTGAACGTTTGGGGCTGCATTTCTGCAAATGGAGTTGGAGATTTGGTCAGGATTAATGGTGTTCTCAATGCTGAGAAATACAGGCAGATACTTATCCATCATGCAATACCATCAGGGAGGTGTATGATTGGCCCCAAATTTATTCTGCAGCAGGACAATGACCCCAAACATACAGCCAAAGTCATTAAGAACTATCTCCAGCGTAAAGAAGAACAAGAAGTCCTGGAAGTGATGGTATGACCCCCACAGAGCCCTGATCTCAACATCATCGAGTGTGTCTGGGATTACATGAAGAGACAGAAGGATGTGAGGAAGCCTACATCCACAGAAGATCTGTGGTTAGTTCTCCAAGATTTTTGGAACAACCTACCAGCCGAGTTCCTTCAAAAACTGTGTGCAAGTGTACCTAGAAGGCAAAGGGTGGTCACACCAAATATTGATTTGATTTAGATTTCTCTTTTGTTCATTCACTGCATTTTGTTGATTGATGAAAATAAATGATTAACACTTCCATTTTTGAAAGCATTCTTTGTTTACGGCATTTTTTCACATCTGCCTAAAACTTTTGCACAGTACTGTATATATATATATATATATATATATATATATATATATATATATATATATATATATATATATATTCACGGCATTCGTAGTTTGTGTCACAATCTGATTGTGTATATATATATATATATATATATATATATATATATAAAATATTATGAGGGGCCGGCCGTTCAGGAAAAAAAGATTGGTTCATAAATATATACATTGGTTCAGATATATATATCAGTTTGGATACATTGGTTTGAATATATACATTGGTTTTAATACATCCGTTCAGATATATATATCGGTTCAGATATATACATTGGTTGAGATATATACATCGGTTTGAATACATCCAGTCAGATATATACAGTGGAACCTCAGTTCACAAACAACTCGGAACACGTACAAATCGGTTTACAACCAAACTTTTGCATCTGTTCATGACCACACACTCAGTATACGAACAAGCCAGTTTCCCTTTCGGTTTGTACGTGTTCAGTCTCATCTTGTGCATTTCCTGTGCAGCGAGCAAGAGAGAGAAAGAGCAAGAGAGCGCCACACACACACGAGAGAGAGAGAGACACACACACACAGGCGCGCGAGAATGAGACACACACACACAGGCGCGCGCACAAGAGAGACACACACACACAGGCACGCGAGAGAGAGAGAGACACACACACACAGGTACGCGAGAGAGACACACACACACACACAGGCGCGCACGAGAGAGAGAGACACACACACAGGCAGCGCGAGAGAGAGAGAGACGCACTCACTGACAGCGCAAGAGAGGGAGCTGGACACATAAGGTAGGAAGGCAGTTAAAGAATGCACTGGGCTTGATTTTGTTTTCACTTCTGTTTACAGCGAACGGTTCGTAGCATGCATTGTTGCAATGTTACTTTTCTTGGTGGTTTATTAAATTACGGATTTTTTCAAATGTTCATTTTTTTCCCTGTGCTTAAAACTCATTAAAAAAAGTGTTTTTAGCCAGCGGTTGGTAGCGCTATAGCGCAAACTATTGCAGTGTTAGTTTTCTCTGTTGTTAAAGGTTTTCTCAGTGTTATTCAATATTTTTGAACCAGACCAGAGTTTTGGAACGAATTATGGTCGTGAACCGAGGTTCCACTGTACATTGGTTTAGATACATTCGTTGAGATATATAAAAATTGCTTTGCATAGATCTGTTCATATATATATATATATATATATATATATATATACATTGGTTGAGATACATCCGTTCAAATATATACATTAGTTGAGATATATATATTGGCTTAAATAGATTGGTTTGGCTATATACATCGGTTTAGAAACATTGGTTCAGATATATATATTGGTTCAGATAGATCCGTTCAGATATATACATCGATTGGGATTTACAGGCAGGCACAACGCGGCCACCCAAGTTTAGCATCTCCCTTTAGCTTCATCATTGCTTCAACACTGTTGTCATTACTGTGCATATTTTATACAAGTCGCATATGCCTGTCTGTCACGTTTTGTTTCGTAAGCTGTCTTGGTTGGGGGTCCTTGATTTCAAAGCACTTTTTTTACTTTCATTATTTAAAATACTCGCACAGATAAAAAGAGTGTAAGGAGAAAGAGTCTCTTATTTTGACAGGACTTTTTTTTTGTAGGCATAAGCACTTGCACATGCACGTGCTAATACAAGAATAGTATATGTAACGGACTTATAGTGCTTACACCTAAAAAAAAGATCATCCTGTCAAAATAAGAGAGTCTTTCGCCTTCTTGACGTGAATCATCTTTAAATGAAATGCATCCAATAAGGAATAATAGAAATCACCGCGCTGCTTTCTATCTATGATGAACTAACGTTTTATGGTGTGAAAAAAATGATCGCCCCTGACAGACACACTTAATCAGTAGTGTCTTGTGAATTTGAGTGTGTGTATGTGTGTGTGCGTGTACGTGTGCGGATGTGCATGTGTGTCTGTGTGCGTGTGCATGTGTGTGGTTTTGTCAGTTTTACTATAAAAACAGTTAAGCATCTGTTATTTGTGAAGCAGGGATATTGTGATCATTCTGATCCCTGATCACTGATAAACATTCAGAAGAAACAGCGCTATTCCAGTGTTTTCCTCCCTAACATCCTTTCAGCAAACAGGACTAATGTCCTTGCTGAAACAGATCGCCCTTTAATGAAATGCTGTCAATACGGAATAACAGAAATCACCGGGTGGTTTTCGGTCAATGATAAACCAGCGTCTCTTGATGATCGCCCCTGATACATACACTTAATCAGTAGTGTGTGCGACCCACGATTTGTGAGTTTGAGTGTGTGTGTGCGTGCGTGTACGTGCGTGTGTATGTGTGCATGTGTGTCATTTTGTCAGTTTTACTATAAAAACAGTTAAACACCCGTTATTTGTGAAGCAGGGATATTCTGATCACTGATCACAGATAAACATTCAGAAGAAACAGCGCTATTCCAGTGTTTTCCTCCATAACATCCTTTCAGCAGACAGGAATAATATCCTTGATAAAACAGATCGCCCTTTAATGAAATACTGCCAATACGGAATAACAGAAATCACCAGGTGGCTTTCAGTCAATGATATACCAGTGTCTGTTGAGGTGAAAAAATGGGAGGTACTGCGGTTGCGATCAATGCTTCCTGTTAACTCAGCGTTTGAGAAGAATCTGTCATGGGAGGGACAAGGGGGAGCGAGTGAGGTGGGTACAATGAGCCGGGGTGGGACGGAGTGGGGTGAGGAGGCGGGTATCTGTGCGAGTGTTTTAAATAATGAAAGGAAAAAAAGTGCTTTGAAATCGAGGACCCCCAACCAAGACGGCTTACGAAACAAAACGCGACAGACAGGCATATGCTACTTGTATAAAATATGCACAATAATGACAACAGTGTTGAAACAATGATGAAGCGAAAGGGAGATGCTAAACTTGGGTGGCCGCATTGTGCCTGCCCGTAAATCCCAACTGATGTATATATCTGAACGGATCTATCTGAACCAATATATATATCTGAACGGATGTATCTGAACCGATGTATATATCTAAACCAATCTATTTAAACCAATATCTATACTAATTAATAAAAGGCAAAGCCCTCACTGACTCACTGACTGACTGACTCACTCATCACTAATTGTCCAACTTCCCGTGTAGGTGGAAGGCTAAAATTTGGCAGGCTGATTCCTTACAGCTTACTTACAAAAGTTAGGCAGGTTTCATTTCAAAATTCAACGCGTAATGGTCATAACTGGAACCTCATTTTTGACAATATACTGTAATGGACGGCAGCTTGATGGCCGTGGGAGGCGGAGTTGAGTGTCACGTCATCACGCCTCCCACGTAATCACGTGAAAAGACTGTGAACTGAGTAAGGAGAAATGAAGGAAGAGCCGCAAACAGCGAAGAACAAAAAATTAATTAAACAATTGAGAAGGGAGCGAGTGAAGCATACAAGCATCTTCATAAGGGAAACAAAGCACGGTGTAAAACGTAAGTTTAAATTAAGTTTATTGAAACGCTCCCGTTGCGGGTTGCAATAACATATTCGCGAGATAAAAGAACTCAGTAGGGAGAAATGAAGGAAGAGCCGCAAACAGCGAAGAACAAAAAATTCATTAAACAATTGAGAAGGGAGCGAAACAATAAGAAGCCAGCGATACAGTGTCCATTTTAGGACATCCTCCTCCCTCCGAAAAAACTCCATCCTTCCTACTACCTTCGATAAAATATTCCTCCTCCCTGCGAGGAATCCCCAGTCACCCCTCCTCCCTCCTCTCTCCTCCCTCCTCCATCCGCTCTCAGTTCTCCGATGTCCGTTTTCCGCCATCCACCCTCCTATCTCCGTCATCCGCCTTCAGCTCTCCATCAAACCCCACACTCCCCCTGCCCCCTCATCGACATTATCGTTAATGAAGTGACGTAATACTTCAGCTCCACCTTCTTCACAAGTTCATTAACCAAATTATTTGTCAATTATATTTCACAGTAAGAATTTACAGCACGACTCAAACGTGGGAACGAAAGTAAATGACGTTAATTGTTGAGTGTCTTTTAATATTGTTTAAGCATACATATTAACACATGTGCAATTAAACGTGTGCATTTACGGTGTGATTTTTCAGGCTTAAAAGATCGCCTTTTATTAAAAAGGTAAATGCAAACTTTTTTCATTCTGAAGGGCACAAACCACGCAAAAATGTCGGTACACCAGATAAATAAGCGCAACATATTATCAGTTGTATTGTATGCTTACAATACATATAGAAATGTGTTAATCGTTAACTAATAGTATGGGATGGTATTTTTCAACTCAGCTACAGATGCAGATGGAAACCAGAACTGCTTTGAAAAATACGAACGCCTTAGGACCGATCTGGAATAAGGTAGCACAGCGCCTTGATTTAAACGATTCCATGTCTTGGTGGGTTTGCGTTGCTTGTTGTCATTATCTTTACACCTGTTTTTAAGGCTTATTGACTGAAAGGGGCTTTCGTGAAAAAAGTTAGGGCTTTGCTACAGGATACACCCTCCACAAGTTAAGGAAGTTAAAAATAAAGGTATATATTTCTGTTTTATTTAAACCTTTTAAGTTTGTATGCGGGCGGCATGGTTAATGAACTTGTGAAGAAGGTGGAGCTGAAGTATTACGTCACTTCATTAACGAAAATGTCGATGAGGGGGCGGGGGGAGTGTGGGGTTTGATGGAGAGCTGAAGGCGGATGACGGAGATAGGAGGGTGGATGGCGGAAAACGGACAGCGGAGAACTGAGAGCGGATGGAGGAGGGAGGAGGGAGGAGAGAGGAGGGAGGAGGGATGACTGGGGATTCCTCGCAGGGAGGAGGAATATTTTGTTGAAGGTAGTAGGAAGGATGGAGTTTTTTTGGAGGGAGGAGGATGTCCTAAAATGGACACTGTACAGCGAGTGAAGCATACAAGCATGTTTATAAGGGAAACAAAGCACGGTGTAAAACGTAAGTTTAAATTAAGTTTATAGAAACGCTCCCGCTGCGGATTGCAATAACATATTCGCGAGATA